>NC_051065.1:600000-900000 GCF_004664715.2 Peromyscus leucopus | reverse complement strand
GGAAAGCAACTTGGAAAATATTTTAAGTTTTCACATCTACCAGGCAAAGTTTCCTTGGGGACAGAGCAAATTGATACAATGGTGAGAAGAGAAAGAATGCCATAAATATGATATGGCAGGTGCAGACATGAATTTCAAGGCATTGCTCAGTTGTGTATTTGCTTTTGCATTTACCAGTGTGTGGATCTAGACTGAACATATGGATACAGCTCAGAGAGTAGTATAAGGAATAAGGAAAACTGGGAAGTTAAAACCAGTTGTTTTCTTTGTGATTCTAGAACAAAATGATGCTTGATAGGAAAGCAATTGGTGATTGGGAGTGATTATAAAGCTGTGTCCCTGGAATATACTGGCCTGAAATGCAGGATACTGTTCCCTTCTAATGCTGACCCTTCAGTTCAAAAGCACTTATTCTGTGCTCAGAGAAACTAGTGAAAATCTGTGTCAAGTGTTGCCTCCCTAGCATATGACTTATTGACAATAACATTAAGTTTTTGCCACTTTTCCCCCACCGCTCTTTCTCTCAGACCTCCAGCTATTGTGATGATGTTCATCATATACAGTGCCAAGTACAGAATCTACTAGCCACGTGGGGCTGCTGAACACTTGAAATATGGCTCAAGGAATTAAGAAATACAATTTCAATTTTCAGATATCTAATAATTTATAAAACAGGGCAATCACCTGTGGCTGTCTGTGGGAAATAGCATTTGTTTGGCAAATGTCAAAAGTATGCTACTTAAAACATTGTATTGGGGCACACAAAGAACTATCTTTTTTGTGTAATGGTGACAGGAAGGGATGTGGTCCATGAATACACACATAAATGGCCCTACCTGTTGAGGGAGTCAAAGAACTTACCTCACATCTCTATGTCTTCCCCTGAAGACAACACCGATAAAAAGTGAGTCCCTTCCACCCATATCCAGTGTTTGTTACTTGATTGTTGAGAATATAAACATACAAACTGAAAGCAATAATCAGTGGATACACATCAAAAGGTAGATAGCATCAGTGTATAGCTTAACAACATCCACAGGGCCCTAAGGGAAACAGGGCAACTGGTATCCCAGGCTTTGAAGTGAGAAAAGTTGTAGGCTAGCTCTCACACTTTCTTGAGTATATATTCTATATACTCTTACTTCTAGAACAAATTTAAGATACTTAGAAACCATTGGAACATGATGGCATGGTATAGTATGTATCACTATAAAAGGAAACATTTGATACACTGAACAGTAATATTTCTCATACACACACAAAAAAAACCCACAATATTTCCCTCATCACAATGGCAGTTCAATTGTAGGTCATCAAAGGCTTTTTTTTCTTTATTAAGAAACTTCTCTATTCATTTTACATGCCAACTACAGATCCCCCTCTCATCCCTCCTCCCACTTGCCCCTCAGCATTTTCCCCAAACCCACCCCCTATTCCTTCCTCCAAAATGGTACTTCAGCTAAATGTGGTACATTCAGTTGACACAGGTCCATGCCTGACCCACCCCCTGCATCAAGGCTAGGTGTCCCACAATAGGTAATGGGCTCAAATTAGTGTTTTTTATTCAGAGTGTTTCAGCAGTCCAAGAGTTATTGCCTGAGGTAGAAAGACCAAAAACAGAAAAGGAAATGAAAGGAGAGGAGAGGGAAGGGGAGGGGAGGGGTGGCGAGGGGAGGGGAGGGGTTTGGAAAATCAGGAAGATTTTGGAGCTACAATCAATATTGCTCTGACAGTGGTGCTCAAGCCTGAGTAGTAAAGTATGTTCCTCTAGAGGGCCATTTAAAAATAAACTTCCAGGCACCATTCTAGAACATCGAACTGGGCTCAGAATGCATGCTTCCAGCAATTGTCCGGGTAACACAATAATGCTTTGATTATGGTACTTTCTATTTTAGTCTTGCTTTGAAATTTAACATTCTGGTGATGATACCATTCTGGTTTTTGTTAGGTTCTACCATAGGGGTGTGTGTGTGTGTGTGTGTGTGTGTGTGTGTGTGTGTGTGTGTGTAGGAGCAGACACGTGTGTACATTCATGTTTCCTCTCTTTTTATTTGCTGGTCTGGGATAAAATTAATCTTTTAATGCTTCCCAAGAATGAGACCCAAATATAGCTTTTAATTTGTTCTTCTCCCTGCATCTTTCTTTTTTGCCATTTTTTTTCAATCAGCCCTTATCTACTTGGTAAACCTATAACTTTTCATGTCCTGATTTGTATTTCAAGGTCAAGGAAAATGGCCAAAATAAAATCTAGCTTAGCAGTGACTTCAGTTTTAATGTATCCCTAAGGGATACAAAACAAAACTCTCCCCCAGACATCATTGTTATCTTTTTCACTGTAGGCAAGTCAGAATGTGAGATTGTACTTGCGTGTACTGACAGGTCCTTACAGCTAAACTTTGCTACAGAAAGAAGTTGGGTCTGAGGTAGAGGTCTTAAGAGCGTATGAAGAGGTTCTGGTGGCATGGCTCAGTGGGTTAAGATGCTTGCCTAATAAACCTGATGACCTGAACTTGATTTCCAGAATCCATGTAAAGCTAGAAGAGGAAACTGACTCTGCAAAGTTGTCCTCTGACTATTACACATCCTATGCACACATGCATAATAATAATAAAGTAACTGTTTAATTAAAAGGTCTTACAGAAAAGGAACACGAGGTTGCCTGACACCACCTCATAAACAGATCTGCACTGTCAACTTCTCAACTACTTCATTGCTGCTCTTGAGTGAGTTGCTCAAGAGAAACCAGGCTAAACTGCATTACTGTAGGATCTGTTTCAGTAGATCTGATTTTATAATAGGAGATTGTAAGGACTTACTTATGACACTGTAAAAGAAAATAAGTATTCTCTCTCCATTCTTACCATCTCACACTACTAAAAGTTCCCAAACAGGCCATTTTCCTTAACCTTGAGAAACAAATCAGGACATGAAAAGTCCCAGGCTTACCAAGTAGATAAGGGCTGATTGAAAAAAAAATGGCCAAAAAGAAAGATGCAGGGAGAAGAAGAAATTAAAAGCTATATTTGGGTCTTGTTCTTGGGAAGAGTTCTTGCACTTACCTCTTCTGTGAGAGCAGTCACGTCTACAAATGATGCACATATCTTCAGGCTCCAAAGACACATTTTATAAAAGTCCAGATGTTCACAGACACCCTGCAATCAATTTCCACCTGGGATAATTTCATTCTTTCTATCCAAGGGCAGTTTGAACAGGATATGATATATTTTGTTTTGGGGTTGCTGTAAGTACCAATAGCTCAAGAGGTACTGCTGTAATAATGTACTTTATCCTGCTAGTGGCTGACCTCCAGGGAGCTGTAGATGTTTTATTATTAGTTTCTTATTAGTTATCAAACATTGAGGTCTTCTGCAGGAAATAGAAAGTCTTATTACTTCCATTTTACAGATAAAGCAATCAAGGCCCAAAGGCTAAATGATTGCTTTGTAGCCTCAGAGAATCTAAATCCCTTATGCTTCTCAGGTCAAGGGTGTAAGACTTAAATAAAAACAGCAAAACCCCACTGTGTGAAATATCTGTCTTGTCATCCACCAACCTGAAAGGGAGTCAAGCTTTCTATCTGGCAAATTTGTCATAACATTTTTGGTTTATGAAGCAACAAAACATGTCTCTTTCTTTACCCATTTATAATTGGATTTTTGTCTGTTGAATCAGATGCTTTTAGATACCAACTTTTGTTTTTGGGGGGGTTATGGGGATGAGACAGGGTTTCCCTGTGTAACAGCCCCAGTTCCCGAAACTCACTCTGTAGATCAGGTTGGCCTCAAACTCAGAGATTTGCCTGCCTCTGCCTCCCTAGTACTGGGATTAAAGGTGTGCACCACCATACCTGGCTAAACACCAACCTTCCCAAAGTTTAACTTGTACTTTTGTTCTGAATAATCAAGAGTATTCAAAAAGGCCTCTCAGCCTGGAGCTTTGGAAGAGCACAAAAACACCTTAGAAACTTTGGGCCTACTCTGTGTATTGTCTTTCTGTTCCAGTATTTTAGCTCCTGGTGTTGTATACAAATACTGCCAGTTCCCAGAGCTTCCTGCTTCTTTCCACTGTCTCTGCTGGCTTCTCATATCTCTTATGACTAGGCCAAATTGGTCCCTCTGAGGACAACACATCTGTCCTATATATGGAATCACTTACCTGCTTCTGTACTCTACTACAGTCTTCAAAATTAAGATACTTTTTTTTTATACATTTTCTGCCTATAATGATTTCAGTTCATGTTCCTCTCATTATATTCTGGATTGCCACTATCTCACTTCAACTATGACCAAATATGAAGCTATTAGTTTGGTTGGAATACTTTAGGATGTGATAGACTCTTCAGTTTGTGTCTAAACATTATATTTATTTAAAGGCTGAGCAAGTTTGATTGTCTTGAAGGAGAGAATTTGTGGGTGGTTCCATTTGCATGTGCACATGTGAGTGTAGGTGTCCAAGAAGAGTGAAAGAGTATGTCAGACCTCTTGGAGATGGAATAACAGGTGGTTGTGATCTACCCAGCATGGGTGTTGGGAACCAAACACAGATCCTCTGCAAGAGAAGTATGTGTTCTTAATTGCTGATCCATCACTCGAGTCACAAATCCCTTTTTGCTGTAATCCCAAATAGTTGAAATCTTCACAAATTAATAATAACAATATCGATCAATATCATAGATACTGAATGAAGATACACAATAGTATGAATATTTAGGAGTGTAGACCACGTTTAGATGGGGAGTTTTTGCAACTCCTCTGCCTGCCGGTGACTGTCAAACTTATTGAGTATCGACTAACAAAGACACTAATATTAAAATGAAGTTTTTTCAGCCCTGAACTAAGAAATTCTAATTTGTTAGGTTGGAATATTGCAACGCATATTCTAAAGCCACATATTTATTGATTCTGGTAAAACTGATGCCCAGACTACTGTTGGAAAAACACTAGGTTATCATCATTTTGAAAACATTGTCATTTTATATGGTTTCTGAAATATTTGTTTCCTATTTACCCTCAAAATAAACTTCTTATCAAGATTATTCATACCATGAAAGAAAATTTTAAGCTAATTTCTTTTAGACCCAGCTTCACTCTTTAAACCTGGCTGTCCTGAAATTTTCACTCTTTAAACCTGCCTGTCCTGAAATTCTCTATATAAATGAGCCTGGCCTCGAAATCAAAAAATCTGCCTGCTTCTGCTTCTTGAATGCTGGGAATAAAGGCATGCAAAACCACACCTGGCCCTTGAGCTAATTTTGTATTTAGAAATTTAAAGATTTAATTTCCCATAATCTAGATTTTCTCATTCTTCTGTAACGGTGAGCAAGCTAGTTTGATTGACTTGGTTGTAATTCAGGAATCTACTTCTCTATCTTGCATTTTAACTTATAAAACCACTTGTCCACGTATAGGTATATAGATGTCTCAAGTTTTACTTTAGATAGCCATCACCAATTATGGATATATATAGTATACTTTATGTATTTATTTTATGCTTAAAAATATAATGCCAGCTATCTTAAGAACCATTCCATTATTTACAGTATTTATAGTACTCCTTGAAAATTTGCAAATCAGAAAAGGCATCATAAACATTTTCTGAGAACATTTCAATTAAAAGAAGTATTTGAAATTTTTACAACAAAATTCTTACTATTGAAATTTTCATGGGTGCATATAATGTGTTTTGATCAAATCCATCCTGATTCTCTCCTCTAGAATTCCTCTCATCTCTCCAACTACTTTCCTTTCCAATTTCATATGTGCTCTCTCAATACATATGTACATACACTCACACACACAACACACACATGTACACATACATATCAGTATTTCTCTTCTCTCTCTAACCCCACTGAGTTCACTTAATGCAAACTGTTTGTACATGAATGTAGAACTATCCAATAGAGCATTTTTAGCCTCTTAGAAGCAGCACTTTTAAAGAAAACAGACTCCTCCTCTTCACAGTAGCCATCCATTGCCAATGCCTCCTCAGCTAGGGGTGGGATTTCATGAGCTATTTTCTTGTCCATGCTTGGATTTGGTTAGCCTGATCTTGTGCATTCAGTTTCAACCACTGTGAGTCCATGTGTTCAAGGGCCCTATCATGCCCACAAAGAACTGTTTTGCTGTATAATGTTAGTACCCTTGGCTCTTACACTCTCTCTGCCTCACTTTTCACAATGATTCCAGAGCCTGCTGGAGAGTAGATCTGATAAAGGTGTAGTGTCTAGAGATGAACACCTTATAGTTCCTTTTTCTTTTTCTTTTTTTTTAAAAAAAAAAAACAAAATACAGGTTTCTCTCTATAGCCCTGGTTGTCTGGGAATTCACTATGTAACCAGGCTGGCCTGGAACTTGGAGATCTGCCTGTCTCTGCCTCCAGAGTGTTGGGATTAAAATTGTGCACCACCACAGCATGGGAAGCCTTTTAGTTTCTCAACCTCTGCATGTGGAACAGTTGTGGTTCTCTGGGTTAATCACCATTTATTACAAAAGAAGCTTCTCTGATGATGCTTGAGAGACGTGCTGATCTGTGAGTATAATTTAGATAAGAACTCAAAATGCAGTTTAACTATAGCACGAGGTTCTCCCCTAGCACCTGTGAATTAGCTAGTCACAAAATTTTGGACCAGTTATTAGTAGACGTCATTAGTTCGATAAAAAATTAAAATAAAATAAACAGATCTGCAATCTGTGTAATTTTTCCAATAATGAAAAGTTTAAAAAAAATTAACATGTGCTCATGCAACTGACCTTTGCACAGCCTTTAAACAAAATGGTTCCATTAAGTAAAATGCCCCCATTAAATATTTCAATTTCATAGCATAGTTGAACCTTGTGATTACTGCATGTCCACGGTAATTTGAAGCACTTATCTAGGTTAATTCACCATGAATCATTTTGTTCTGGGTTTTAATGCTAACCTCACAACATAAAATGGTTGAAAAAAATAAATCATTACCATGTATAAGTGGTGGAAATTAAGTTAAAATACATTTTAACACACTCCTGTGCTTCTAAAGCTGACAGCAATAATGAAAGTACAAAAATGACATTTTCTTGTTATTATTCATATTAAAGATTCTGCTTTTCTGTAGGTAAAATGAGACCCATAATATGGTAATTGTATTTGAATAGTATACAATCAATATACTTAGAAATTAAGTAGAATCATCCAAATTCTTCTCTTGTTAGTTACTAGTACAAAACGAAAGGAAGAAAGAAAATTCCCTCTTCAACGAGAGACAGCTGCCACTGTTAGCTAGCAACTTCTATTGTGAATATTTGTATTTAAGTACTTTCTAAAAACTGAGGTTTTTTTTTTTTTTTCTTAAATAGGCTATTTCAGCTTCTTCATAACAGTTAATGCCTAACACATAAATTTAGGTGAACTTTTCTCTCCTACCAGCCAGTTCCCAAATAACTGATGTAGAGTCTTAAATATTAACTATAAGTGCTTGACCAATATCTCAGGCTTGTTACTAGCTAACTCTTACACTTTAAATTGACCAATATCTCAGGCTTGTTACTAGCTAACTCTTACACTTTAAATTAGCCCCAAGGACACATAACATACCTATTTTATATCTCAGATTTCTGCAGTTGGAGGGGCATCTTCAAAAATCCAAGATACACAATTAAAGTATATATGTAAGAATTTGCAAATTTGAAATTTTTATCTTACATTCACTTGTAAATGGAGTCTTGTTTTAACTTCATAAAAATCATTACTCATGTGAGGGGAGAGAGAGAGAGAGAGAGAGAGAGAGAGAGAGAGAGAGAGAGAGAGAGAGAGAGAGAGAGAAATCTTGTGTGGGGACTCTGGAGGAGGGGAGATAACAGCTTAGGACCTAGACATTGAAAATTTTAAAACAGTTTGAAGCCCTGCTTTTTAAAATCAATTGCCGAATTCCAGTCTTGCAGAAGTGAGTGTCCAAACACCTTTCTTGTCTTTTACCTAGAAGATTTAAGCTTGTCAGAAAAATGTAGAAAGATCACGAGCTATAGAAATGATAGATAAAAGGTAGATTTTTGAATCTACTAAGAAAAGAAAAAATAGAGAATATGGATATGATAAGATAAAAAGATAGACTATTGAATATACTTTTAAAAAGAACTACTTGTTTTAAATGGAAAGTGACAATTTTTTTTATCTGAATTTGTCAAATATTAATGGAATAAACATTGTTAATATATATAATGGAGTTTTTTGTCTGAATCTGTCAAATGTTAATGGACTGGACATTGTTAATGTAATTCTTGACTGTATATATTGTATATACTTATTGTATATATTTTTCCTTATGTTAGTTATAATTTTTTTTTAAATTTTAAACCAAAAAGTGGAAATGTGGTTGATGTATTGTGCACTCCAATAAACTTATCTGGGGGTCAGAGAACAGAATAGCCACTATATTAGACATAGAGGTTAGACAGTGGTAGCACACGCACGCTAGCATTCCAGAGGCAGAGATCCATCTGAATCTCTGGGAGTTCAAGGCCAGCATGGTCTACAGAGAGAGATCCAGGACAGGCACCAAACGGCACAGAGAAACTCTGTCTCAAAAATCCAAAAAAAGGGGGGGGGGACAACCACCATTTCTTTTTTATTTGTTTGTTTTTTGTAGTACCAACCATAGAGACCTGGAGGTTTGTACAGACAGACAGTGGCAAGGAAGTGAGGTAGCTGGGCTAAGAGACAATGATAGGGGAGAAGAGCAAGGCAATAAAGGCGTGGGTAAGACAGGAAGTAGCTCGCATTTGGAAGCTGCAGAGTCGGTGAGGTAAGGTTGGCTGGTGGCTTTCCCTATTTCCCTGATCTCTAAGGCTTTCACCCATATATTTGGCTTTGTGTTTTTATTTAATAAGACCATTTAGAAATTTGTCTACAACCAGCAATCTTTTGTTATTGTCCTTTTCTGCCAAGATTTTACCTTATGATAGACTTCGAGAATGCACACAGCTTCTATCGAAAAAAAAAAAAAAAAGTAAGAAGATTTTAGATCCAGGAAACAATCACTAGGTAATAATCATGCTTGATACTAAATGATAATTACTAGGCACAGTTTGCTCTAGCAGAGGGGTGTTAACCCAGACTTGTGGAACATGAGGTTCTATTCTTGGCCCGATGACTAGTGTATGATTTGAAATTGAGTTTTACTAGTTGTTAGGGCAAATCATCCCATGTGGATGACATTATAATAATAATGCACGGTATCTTATCAAGAAATGTATGCACTAGTTAACTAAGGAACTACTTGTGCATGAAAGAAACAGTCACAGCTTGCCATCTCTAGGCTGTAATAAAAATCACCTTTATAAACATAGTGGATAAAATTCTGAAAAACATTACTTTAAAAATAAAAACTTGTGTAACTAGGGTGACACAAGAGGAAGCTGAAGTAAGTCCCTCAAGTGGTCTTGTCATGTTTCCTAAATTCTTTCACTGCACTTGTGGTATAAAAAATGTGGTATAAAAAATAGAACATGAACCATGATAAAATGCCCTCCGTGTGAACTGGTCTTCCAGTGTTCCTGGGATCCTAAAAACTATCCATCAGGGGAAGCTCAATGAAATCAAAATACCTAATCAAATAGAAATTTGAAGCTAACTTTATAATTCATCTGAAATATATCCCTCCGAACAAATGTACTCCCCAAAGATAAGAAAAGTTGTAAAGAGCTTCTGGCAGACTTTGATATAAGTGGTTAATAACTTCACTTATTATAATTATCGTTAATATCATTGATGTAAATTCTAGTAGGTACTTTACATTCTTTACATAATGTTTACCACCCTAGTTGGCAGCACAAGCCTGGTAGACCAGGGCCTAAAATTGAGGCAGACTAAAGTCTCATGCATAGCCACCTTTATTTAGAGCATCAGATGTTTATACTCTGGGGGCTAAGAAAGGTCACCTGAATAAAATTCTCATGTTTTCAAGCTGTATATAATCACCAGGACAAGCTACATGTGACAAAACACATTTTTCCAGTCATAGGAATAACAACAGCTGAAATAAACTCACTCCTGCCTGCTACACCTGGGAGGAGCATGGAAACACATTTCAAGAACAATTCTGTGTTTTGAAGAAATGGAAGTCACAGAACTCTTGTGTTTTCTTGGAGTTTTCTCACAAGCATTCAGAACTCTCTTCCCAGGACTCTATTCTTGGGCGGCATTCCTCCAATAACCTGTAAGTCAATGAGAGGACTTAATAAGTTTTCACATTATCATTGCTTCAGGAATGAAAAAGTGAATGATTAAATGGGTAAAATGATGGAAGAAAATTTAGGCAAGCCCTTGACTGATAATGAACTGTAGACATAAGACTGCACAGCTACTAAAGCAGCACATGCCTGCAGGCTCTGGGTACCTGTGAGACCAGGCAGTATACCCACCCCCCATCCATTCTGCTTTAGAAAGATAAACTTACTGAAACACCACTTACTTTCCTGAGATGATAAAGAGAAAACAGAAATGTGGGGATCAAAGTTGACCCAAAGATTCTCATGCATAATAGGGAAGATGACAAAACAAAGTGTCAATAACAACAACTAAACAAAATTTAGAATAGCCACAAAAAAAACTGTTATAGGAATCAGACAGAACAAATGATTGTACCCATAGTCTTTCATTCACCAAAATTTGGCTCAGGACTTCTCCAGTTATTCAAATTAATAATTCATACCTCTTTAAAATGCAAATGCAGCAGCGTAAGAGAGAAGAGGTCCTGAGCATTCAGACTGTATTAGTAACTCTGTTGCCTGGAGCTAGTTCTCCTCATAGTGTAGCCCATCTTTATTAATTGCAGTGCAGTCTTCTATGTGACTCATAAAAAGCCCAGAAATCATCCTTTTCCCTCAAAGTACTGTAATTCATTAGCAAGTCAGTAGGATCTCCTGCCAAACTGCACCCAGTCTAAAGCACTTTACATTACTAACAGTGACTCTCCCAGCAAGTAGTGGTCATTTCTAACCCATCATCTCTGTCCTCTGATAGAAGTCTGTTTCTGCCATTGTAGTCTTACATCTTCCCCCTCCTCATCCTTGAAGTCAGCAGAACTCACTTAAAAGTAAGACTCAAGTCATCTCTTTGCTCAAAGCCCTCTGATGGATTTTCACCCGCAGAGGCAAAAGTCACAGATTTTTCAATGACATACAAAATCTTAAAATCATATAATCTACTCTTGCTCTTGTCATCATTAGTCTGGATGGTCTTCTGCCTCAAGACATTTCTCTTTCCTGTTCTTTCCAAAATATCTCTTCACTAAGACACTGTACATATCAAACACTTATTCCTCCAGATCTTAACCCAAACCTTTCCCTTCAAATAATTTGGCCAAATTAAAATGCCAGTTCAACCTTCTACTTTACAATGCTTCCTCTTAACTTAATTCTTAGCCATTTTCCCTTTATCGCTTTTGTCAGTATTTTTCACTATCAAAACCTTATTTATACTTACCATATTTTCTCTTCTCCTCTGCCAAAATAGAATGGTCATGGGGGCATAGACAGATTTTTGCTCCATTGATATAGTCTCAGCATCTACACACAATGTCTGCAACATTGTGTCTGATTAAAACGAATGAAGAAGTTTAATAATAAGAAAGCATATCGTTTAAAACCCAGCTTCAATTGTCTCCCTGGGAACCTCTAGAATGACTAGATATATTTCGGTGAATATTGGTTGAAGAAATGTTTGGTATAAAACAGTCATTTGGCATTGAATTGTTGGCACCCAGTAAACTACTAGTGAGTCAGAAGTTGAAGGCAGGAAAAATATGGATCTCTGAGAGCCTAGAACATACAATGAGGACATTAGCCACTTGGAGGGTATTAGCAGGTGTTACAAAAAATTGGAGAGCATAACAAGGCAGAGCACAAATCAATAAACCACATTTTATCTACTTCATAATTCTGTATGTTCTAGTTGCTTCCCCTTTCTTCTCCCAGGAGATTAGTAAAGATCCTCAGTGGGACTCTTGAACTCCAGAAATACTAGTCTTCCATTCAAGAAAGAATTGCACTTGGAAATGGAGCTTTGGGCCTCTGTACTCACAATTTTTACCCTGCTCTGCAGAGCCAAAGTGAGAAGGAAAGGTGGATTGTAGGCATGGTCCCCACCATTCAACTTTGACTAGGAAACAGTCTTTGTTCTTGTTTCTTCTGTCTACAAGAAGTCAGTGGTAAGACCCCAAGAAAGCTTTGCTTGGGAAGTTCCCTAATCATTAGTGAGAGGAAGAACTACTCATGGACATACAGTAAATTATCTCCTGTTTGTCATCTTCAGGGGCACGTTTGAAAAACTGATTTCCATCCTTAAAGTAATATACTACAAATTTAGAAGGAAAATACCTATCAGAAAGAAGAATTTCTGTGGGACAAAAGGTGCATTTTCACAGATCATTTGTGGAAAACAGGCAACTATGTTTTTATTTACTCAGTTATTCTCACTGTGTCATAATATACTGACTCTAAGATGGATTTGGAGTGGAGAATGAATAGATAAAACAAAGTTTTATTATGAGCCCCTCCCTTATGTACTGGGTTAGAAGTAAAGCAATGAAGAGCCATGTTTATCAAAGACATAAGCCAAAGCCTAGCAATGGGCAGAGTATAAGAAGAGTGTTCCTCCAGTACTGGAACGCCTTTAACACAGCTGTTTTTCTAGGTAGAAGACTTAATTAGGGAATTTCATCCAGTTCAAATCCCAAAACATATCTGTACAATGGAATACATGACCTCAGTGACTATAGCTTATCATATTACAGGATGTTACACCAGATCTAAATCTCTCTCATTTATCTCATCATTTACTTTATATAAGTGCACATTACTGCTAACTCAAATACATTTATACTGGTTTTGCCATTTAATTCCATTATGAGGTATGAAGTGAATAAAGTTCTTGACTTATTCATTTAACTTTTTTATAAAGTTTAAAAAAACATTTTTAGTATTATAATTTAACACACTAATACATTTCACTGGCTATCAAAACCATTCTAAGAGCTAGTAAGTTTACCTAGTGGGGGTTTAATCCATGGGCAATTATGTGTGCTTGATTTACAACTGTAAGCATTACTTTGATATATATATATATCATACATATATACATGTATTCATGTAACAACAATTAATGTAAAAAAAAGAGGTCATGAATTTTAAAGAGAGCAAGGAGGGGTAAATGGGAAAGTTTGGAGATAGGAAAGGCAAGGAAAAATGATGCAATTATATTATAATCTCAAAAACAAACTAATAAAGACTGAAAAATTATAAATTGTATCAGCAAAGTCAGGTTTTCTTGAACCACTTATCAGTAGACAAACACAAAAATATATTTAGTTGGTAAACTTTGTTTTTGTTCATCTTTATTGTTTTGAAAGCAGAATTGTAAGTCAAATGTGGTGCAAGACTTTATATTATTCATAGACTGGGTTTAAAATGGAGAAAAAAATCTGAATGACTTACAGAGTATTAAAGGAGAAAAAAATAATGTAATAGTGAAGTTATTAGCATTGAAGATTATGCTGCAGAAAGAAAAAATACAATAATACAGCATTGGGTATATTTTAAAATAAAATTATAAGCTGCATTTTCTCTTTATCTCAGTAATAGGACCCCTCAAAGTGTCATTCAGCAAGTTTCTGAACATTATTGGATGTGAGTCTCTTTTGAAGGTATCATTTCTTATGAATGAGCTCCATTTTTACTTCATTACTCTTGTTGTCATTAAATGACAACCATAGAGGTACATAGAAGCACTTCTGATGATTATTCCTCAGGACTAGAGTATGATGACGTTTTTTGGAATTACTTCTCATTCATCCTCGCTTGCACTTCATTATTCCATTTGGTCATCTCATTCTAGAAAATGAATGAAAATACTGATATTAAATACAATTCAATAAATGAAGGAAGAAAAATGATAATGGTGTAACAGATATGTAAGATGTCACTTCTACCCACAGTCTGAATAAAACATAAATGTTCGATAATGTATTTCAAAAAATCATTATTTCTAGTGTCAAAAAGTATTGATAAATATGCAGAATACTGAGTTAAAGGCAGAAAAGATAATGTCTAATAAAACTTCTGTTCCTGGTTAGGTATTTTGTGCTATGGTAATTGAGAGGAGAAAAATAAAATCTTGTTAATTTTAAATGTTAATTTTTGTAAAGATTTTTAAAAATACAACAAATTAAGTTAGTCTGCAATTCCAATTCATATCTTAATGCTTATCCTCAAGTTTAAATTACTTAAAAAATAGAATCAGTTTGTGGCATACTATCATTGATTTAAGCCTCTAGTATCCCCTATAATAAGCTAATTTTTCTTAAACTCAGGTCAGACTTGGCCCAAGGTCACCCTAATACATCTCTCATTGTCTACAAGTGACATTTGCTGAATATTACTTGAAGCTACATTTTTAGCATTCCCTCTGGCATGCTGAGATTAGATGTGACATTTCTTTCCAGAATAAAACACAAGGTCAATTCTAAAGAATATAATACTGTATTTTTTTGTGCAACTTTGCATTTGCTTATCTATGGGACACAGGCAGTTCATTTTAAATCACAGGTTTCATGGACCACTACCAAACACATGCTAAATCCTGCTCACAGGATTCTACCATTGTCCCAGCCCGCAACTCCATCTGAACCCTCAGAAAAATCTTCAAGAAAATAATCACAGTGGAGGGCAGAATGCTCTAGTTTCTATTATAAGAAGGTGCTGGAATTGTCTGTCCCACTGATAGGGAAGATGGCAGTGTTTTCCAGGAAACAGTTTTCTAATGGTGCAATGTTAGAGAAGTAGATCAGTGTATCCAAATTCATTAGAGCCATTATGCATGCTACTATGAGTTAAATCAGTGTATGAAACCAAACATTCTCAATTATTTATAAGAAAATACTTAAGTAAAACAACCAATTGGTAAATTTATAATAATGACAATTTTGAAATGACATGAGTCATGTTTCATAGTTTCTAAAATATTAAAAAAATTTAATAATAATAAACCCTTTCAATTGCCCTGTGAGTCCACTTTGTTTTCGTTCACCATGTCACAGCAATCCTCCCTGATTAGTGTCAATCAATACGTGGAATGAACTTGGGTTTTTCCCTGTGGATGAAATGCAAGAATTATTAAATTCAACAATTTTTCTCAATTAAACATGAATATTTAGTTAAAATTAAGTAAAAACATCTAATGAATCATCAAAATCTTCAGTATAAAGAATTTATACTGACCAATTTAAAAGGAAAACTTCTTGACATCTCTACCAGTCCTGAGCCACATGTAAAATAAAATAGAGTGTTGGCTTTATTTTTCTCAGTCTAGGTTTCATCTAGAAAGCACACCCAGAAATAGATTTAGGATTTAGATTATAAAATTGTATTTTCCATTGTTCAGATACTTTTATTCTTTGATTAAAATGTTACCCTCAAAGAACAAATATTATTTTTGAGAAGCTCAATATAAAGCCAATCGATATGCATTCCCTTCTGTCCATTGTCATCTGTCTTCTTGGGAATCTAGAAAATGATTCTATGTATGAAAAGAGCCTGCATGATACTACATGAACCCTATGAATTAAATAAAGTGGCTGTTAATGTCTAGGTTGAAGCTACAGAGATATCTCTGTATATTTATAAGGAAAGCAATGAGCCGTCTAAGCTAACTCAACATAGAGAACATTTACTAACAAAATGATTGTAGGGACCCATTGATTTGATGGATGTCTGGGATTGTGTGTAATAGGGAAACCCAGGACAAAAATGGTCACAGATTTTAAAGTCGTTAACAGATTCTGCTTATCTGCCCTGGCATGGTTTATTAGCACCAGACAGGCTTCCTGTTTTCTCTCTCTTTAATGATACTGTTTTATGAAGCAATGAATGTTTTCATTTGGAAAATAAGAATTCATTGACATGTTATCTGAACTGTGGTTTCTTTAATGATACCAAGGAAATAAATATGCTAATGCAGAGTTTTGAATAATGACCTGGGTAAAGCCCATTACTCCACTGATTTTGGTGTCTGTTAGGCTCAGGTGAGAGAAAGTTAACATCACGTAGCAGGGAATATTTCAGTATGCAAAGGTTTTTAATTAGAGGTATTATGAAGCAATTTGGTCATATGGTGATATATTTTTTCTATAACAATTTTTATGATATAGTCTCCAAAGGAAAGTTTAACTCACTATCTGTCAATTATTACAACTTAGTGAAATTTATATCAAGCTACAATTTGATTCTTCATAGGATACTCATTATGAAAACCCATTACAGGAATCAAAAGTATTTAAAAAATCTTATACAAGTGATACCTTTTCATAGAGCAATAAAATTCTCCTCATAAACACAAATAATCCAAACCATGTTCCAGAAGGAGGTAGTATCAACATGGGGCAAGGCAAAGACCTAAAAACAACACAAGTGCCACTGGAAAGAGGACATTACCCTAGTTTTAAAACTGCAACGAAACAACGCTCAACATTTGCAAAACATTCCTTTATTATTAGAAATAAATTATTTGTATAAAAATTGCATGCGTCAATCATTGCATTTATTTTGTAGCACAACCCAGGGCTTCAATCCAGTCAGCCATTACAAGAAACAGACTCAGAGTCTTATACAAGTTGAACAGTGTGGGACAGGAACAGGAGTTCTCACAATCACAGAGAAATACTTACAAGAAGAACATCAGACATGGTTTATTTCAACAGCATTTTTTTTTTCACAAGCTAACATTATTTTTCCTTTTGAAATTTTTTTAATGCTCACAAGTAAGCAATACTTTAGCTTGACACTCAATGATTGTATTGTATAAAATTGGTTCCTTTGCTCCTCAATATTGATACTTTTGGCTCATGGTTAATTTTGTTCCTTACAAGACTATTGATCTGATTGATTGTAGTCTATGGAGATCTCCAGGAGCGATTTTTTTTTTGCAGTCTCATGTTCAATATTTAAGAACACACACCACCTTTCTTCAGATAGTGTCATCTTCCTGTTCAGATTGAATGATTGCTGTAGCTGATATATGTTGTCTTAGTAGAGGAAGCTGTTAAAAAAATAGACCAAGTTAGTAGTGTATAATAATCACTTTGCTGATATAATTTCAAAATTCAAATTCTGCTGTCTGATGATAATGTTTTGTAACGTGTTACTTAGTATTTTAAACCATGCAGTAGAAATTCAATGAGAAATTCAGCCAAATTGTTAATCCACAAATTCCCCAGTCCAGTGTGTAGTAGTACATGGAATTGAACAAGACAAACAGAAGGAAAAGAGACTAATAAAAGATATAAGAAACAGATATCAATGCAGAGACCCATTCATTTCCACATTCAAAAATCCTACAAAAATACTAAACTGGATGACATAATATGTATGCAAAGATCTATAGGGTAAAAAGAGAGAAAAAAGTTAGATACCCACACATTTATAAACACACACGCACACACACACACACACACACACACACACACACACACACACACACACATTAGCCTAGGGACCTAGGGTAAAACTAAATAATACTGTTAAAAAAAGTAGCAATAAAATGACTCTTAATGATATTCTGCTGTATTCATAGATCAGTGCCTTGCTCAGCCATCATCAGAGTTGGTTCCTTCTTCAGCAGTTGGGAGCAAATACAGACAACAGTTAGACTGTGCAAAAAATTAGAAACCCTGGAATCCTCAGCCCTAAATGGAATGTCTCCATCACATATCTGTCCTCAGAGCTCAGGAAACAGCCAGGAAGAAAACGTGGAAAAAGTATAAAAGCTAGAGGGGATGGAAGCCACCAAGAAACCAAAGCCCTCTAAATCAACATGATCAATGCACATATGAACGCACAGAGACTGAGGAGGCATGCACAGATCTGCACTAGATGGGGCCCTAGAGATGAAAGGAGACCTGGACACACACACCCATCCTTAAGCCAGAAGCTGTCTCCAATTGATAACCACTTGCAGATGAAAATTCAGTTTTCACCAAAGGAGTCTCACTAGGGAAGCAAACTGCTCTTAAGATCTGGTCACCTGCTCAGCAGTAGACAGTCAAGAGAAAATAAGTGCAATAGCATCTTTGGAGGTTCCCTGTCCCATAAGGCCATGCCAGTGTTTTTCCTTTAAAAAAATCTGTATTCATTTTTATTTTTATTTAGGCTTTCATATTGACTATTCTCACTGCAACTTGATAGACCATGGCTGGCTGATATCCGTGGGAAGCCTGCCCTTTTCTGAAGAGAAAAAGAGAAGGGGGAGCAGATGGGGGGTGGGGGGATGAGGACACACACTGGAAGGAGAGGAGGGAGGGAAATCTGTAGTCAAGATGTAAAAACAAAATAAATAAATAAACTAAAAATAAAGAAAAAACAGAAAATCAGTTTAATGAAATCCTGAAAAAAAAATACAAAAAATTTCAACACAGGCATCCTCAAGTTTGAAGCTGGCTGCATGGGGACCTTGGATTCTTTGGAGGACTCCTGGTCAGCAGCCCAGGTGTGGATGGGGTCTTCCTGGTATACACACATATTCCTGCAGTCATCCCCATACCCAGGCTAAGCCCTGGTGATCTGGGATAGTTAGCAGGCATGGGAAAGTCAGTACACAGGGCTTGGTTATTGGTATGAAGTGCATGCTTCCACTCCAGGAACCACTAGGTGTGGTTTCAAACAAATATACACACTTGCCTACATTTGTAGCATAAACACGTAGTCTATAACATGGACAATGTTGAGTCTCTGGTATAAAATGAGGGGATGAGAGTAACTCCACAACGCTTCAGCTTGCAAACTCTGTCAGAAAATGTCCAAAGGAACAGCTCTTTCCATAACAGTGGGTACTTGTCTTGTTCTAGGCTAGTTGGAATGCTATAACCATAGATGGGTTTTGAGGGACACAGGTCTGCCCCCACAGGAGTCAGGGAGAGGAAAAGGGATAGGACCACAGTCCTTGGGTAGCCCTGCATGGACAGGACAGTGTCTGGTCACCTACAGAATAGACCAATTGTGGCATGACTACTGAGGCATACAGTCCTGTCACCAATCCAGGGGTTGCAAATACCTGAATTATTTATTCAGGTATTTACTGCTCCTTGGTATTGATTAACACACAGAGAATAAGAAAGCAATAAAAACCATTTTTTCTCATTTCTTTCAATTGTTCTGTGTGGTAACATTATTATACTTTTGCCCAAAATAAGCTACCAATAATGTTGGACTTAAAAAAAAAAAAAAGAAAAAAGAAAAACTCAAGAACAACATTTACTTCCAGAGGACCTGAGTTTGGTTCTCAGTTTTTATATCAGGCAGCTTACAACCATCTCTGACTTCATCTCCGGGGGATCTGAGGCCCTCTTCTGAACTCTACAGGCACCCAGACTCACACATAGCACTCACTCACACATATATACATATACAAACACATACACATACATGCATATATATTAAAATAAATCTTTAAAATGAGTTTTCTGAATACAAGAAGCTGTACCGCATTGTATATATATGGATTATGTATGTATATATACATATCTATGTATATAGATATGTATATATATATATATATACATAAATGTGTCACTATTTAGACAGAATCAAAAATTCCAACAACAGATTAGTAGCCACAATTATCAAAATTCTCCCTTTACTAAAATAAAGGGTGTGTGTGCTGAAATAATAGTTGTTCTTTATTTTAATTTCAAATATTGTTATATTAACCACACCCCGAACTTTCATTCAGGCAGTAATTCCAGTTACCTTGAGCTATCTTTTCTGCTTTCCTTTACCTTCCAAATGTGAACTTTAACTCTTCCAGAATACAATAAGCTCACCCCAACAACCTTAATGCTTGTGATCTTTCTTTCTTATTTTAGAGAAATGGATATAGGTTATAAAATTTCCACTTCAGCATCCATGGAAAATAACCAGTATTTGAGGCTTATTTAACAATACAAGGCTGGTGTTATTGATGGTAGGAATTTTACTTTCAGGGGAAACTATTTGTGCTTCAAGGGGTTGGAAAAGACTATTGATTTTTCCTCCCATCAGGTTCCTTAGGTGGGCCTGGGATGATTGCTGTTTATTCCACAAAAATGGTAGTTGCTCCTATTTGAAAGCCCATTATGTCCTTTTCTGAACTGTCACAAAAATACAGGTAGAGCATCAGACTCTGGTGATTCATGCTCCCAGTGCCAACCTTGAACGTGCATAGTGCAGTGCCAACAGCAGCTAACTGGCATCTGCCCAGGTTTTAAATCCCTGTACTCATACTTTCAAGTTGGAAAACAGAAAAATTCTGCCCCTAAATCACCAGCATTTTGATAATATCCCTGTCTTTGGTAAATCACTTATCTATCATAGGAGCTGATTATAGGCATTTGTTACTGACATCCGTCCTACTGTTTGCTCTTGCAGGTTCACAAGGCTGCTCTTTGACAGAATGATGTCTGTGTAGGAAGAGTTTCTTTAGTGATAACTGAGACTTTTATTAGATAATCTTCCCAGAGTCAAGATGACTTCAGATGAGGTTTAAGCCATTAAGTTTTTTTTTTTCATTTTTGTTTTAACATGTATTTATTTGTTTGTTTGTATATATATATATATATATATATATAGTGTGTGTGTGTGTGTGTGTGTGTGTGTGTGTACCTCACAGTGTATGTGGAAGTCAGAGGACATCTTGCAGGTGTTGCTTCTTTTCTTCTGGGTCCCAGGATACACACGAGGTCCTCAGACTTGGTAGTGAGTACCTTTACCCACCCTGCCACCTCACCAGCCCTTAAACTTATAAGTTTACTCAACATGTTTATTATACAACAGAGATTATCTCTATGTAAGATGAATTGCTAAATGGTCCAGATACTGGGGTGGATGCTGAAAGATCAGAGAAGCAGAACAAGTCACAGCTACCTCACCTCACCAACTCCTCAGCCAATCCTGTTTCCTCAGACTGAAAGCCTCCGAGTCCTCATCCTTGAGGTCCTAGGTTGAACTGCTGCAAAAAGCCTTTTAATTCCTGGTCCTCACACCTTATACACCTTTTTACTTTCTGTCATCACTTCCTGGGATTGAAGGCATGTGCCCTTCCCAAGCAAGACATGAGATCTCAAGTCCTGGGATTAAAGGTGTGTGCCACCAAGCTCTGCTCTGTTCCCAGTGCAGCCTTGAATTCACAGAGGTCCAGACAGATCTCTGCCTCCCAAGTAATAGGATTAAAAGTGTGTGCTACCACTGCCTAGCCTCTATGTTTAATAAAGTGGCTGTTCTGTTCGCTAATCCCCAGGAAAGATTTATTAGGGTGTACAATATATCAACCACATCTCTATGCATAAAACATTACAATATGTAATGTTCACATAGATAATCTTGATACCTCAACTCAGAGAAACTTTTGTCAATCCAGTGGAAACTATAAATTTCTTTAGTAATTAAGCCAAATGAACCCAAAACTTAGTCTTCTTTTGTATTTAATGTCTATGGTGGTTTGAATAAAAATGGTCCTCATAGACTCATTGGGAGTGCCATTATTAGATGTTGTGGCCTTGTTGAAGGAAGTGTGTCCCTAAGGGCAGGCTTTGAGGTTTTTAAATGCTGAAGCCAGTTCCAGTGGCTCATTCTCTTTGCCAGCTGCCTACAAGTCAGGATAAAGAACTCTCAGCTCTCCAGCACCATGTCTGCCTGTGTGCTACTGTGATTCCTGCCATGATGACAATGAACTAAACCTCTGAACTATAAGCCAGCCCCAATTAAATGTTTTCTTTTAAATTCCTCTGGTCATGGTGTCTCTTCATAGCAATAGAAATCCTTAACTAAGACACTGTCTAATGAATAGCAAGCAGGGAATAAAGCCTGAGAAAGGATTCTGGGGGAAAGGGAGTATTTTTGTTGCTGGATATTCTAATTTTTCTGAAATGGGGTCTTGTTACATAGCCTAAGCCCTAAATACATAATCCTCTTGACTCAATTACATGGATTACAGATGTGTAACACCAACAAAAACACTTGTCCTTAATTATTATATACTTATATTATGGCATTCCCAAAAGAATTCTAGAGTAAGGACTTTACCTTTAATTTATTTCTTTTTAATCTGTTTATGTAATCAGATAATGTAAATAAAACTTTTGTCATATTCTACTTTCTGAATCTTTACAATACAAATATCTAACCTGTCTAATGCTTTTCCATGGATACCAAGAAATCCTTAATTAATAAAGTAAATTTAACTGGATTATTCTGGGTATCAGTGTACTGTTACCATATGATGATTCTGGGTCAACTACAGAGCAAAGAAAAGTAGGTGAGGAAAGTGGTAAAAAAGGATTCTGTCTTCAGCATCAGGAGGTTTTCAAGGTTTATTGGAAATTAACATATTCCAAAAAAGAAATTGAGGAAAGTCAAAAGAAGAAGAGAGAGTATGGAGAAACCAAGTACTTTTGATGACTCCATTATACATGATAACTAAGTCTTTTCTCATTTTCCCAAAGACTCAAACAACTTGTTATTTATTTGTGCAAGATCTGGAGTACCTCATTCCATAAATATCACTGATAAATAAAAATAATAAATGATATCCAATACTGAAGCAACTAATCTTGTAGAATAGTTCCTAAGTTTCAAAAGTGAATTGGCAAATAAAAAGGCATCCCAAATGCCAACCCCTATGATATCTCAATATAGAGCTAACTGCCATATTTTTGTTAAAGAGCTCAAGTGGCAGTTTGTATGCTGGGGACCACTGCTCATCTTGTAAACACTGAGTCCTCATCCAATGGCTCTGACTGCTGTGACAGTCTCAGGGTGTGTGTACCATTGTGCCCACAGAACCAGGTAGTACAGGTCCCAAGACTAGCAGAAGAATGTTCAACGTACATCTATCAGGAAGTGCTCCCGCTCTTGACCATCTGAAAGTCTACAGACGACTTACTGTTGGTTTCAAGACTCTCACAGAGTTCGCTTTTCACCTCGCCATTTGGTCTGTCATTCCCTTTCTGTATCAGTTTGCTTTGCATCGTAGCAGCTGTCACCACAGCCTTGAAGCTTCTCTTGCGTTTTTGAACATTCTGCTCTGGATGAAAAATTATAATATAAACTTTGGGCATATAGAGCATTCCAAGAGACACCGAAGCACTTAAACTCATGGAGACAGTAAGTGTTGTTGTCTGGATGTACATCTGAAAAGAGGAAAACAGAAAAAGAAAGGTGGTTATAAATTCTGACTAGGAGGAGGTAAAGCAAATAACACACCATTTTCTAAAATTATTTCAGCTTCTCTCCTATAGCTATATTGGACAATATTTGTTGAAATTGCCCTTGACTGCAGTCAAGTTTTGCTGTTGACAAACTACAAGTAAAAATGAGTGATTTTATATTTTAAGATCTTCATCCTTAAAAACAAATTGGAAAAGGGTGGAGCTTATGTGACTTTATATATGATAAACTGCATGAGGAAAGGGACAAAAGACAGTCAGACAAGAGACTAACACTTCCCCACACATACATCTTCTTGAAAGGGTACTAGTGGGCCAAATGACCATCCAATACTTAAGCAAAGAGAGAAATAGATGTAGTAAAGACAGAGGCAGTACAGCAATCTAGATCATCACGATACACATAGTTTGTGGAGCATCATGGTTCTCACAGTATTGTGTGGTTCCAATCATTATATCTGGTAAAAATCACAAACATGACAAAAGGGCTTGTTTTCTGTTTTTCATGTTTTTTGTTTGTTTTTTAACACCCTTTCTAAAGAACACCTTCTGGGATTTCTCAATGTTTATATCATGTCAAAATAAATATAGGAGCCTCAACAAAATGTAAAGATCTCTTCCTGTGGCTAGAGACATGACCCAGAGGTTAAGAATATTTGTAGTCCATGAGGAGTACCCAGGGTCAATTCCCAGCACCAACATGGTAGAACATGACTGTCCATAACCCCAGTTCCAGGGGATACAACACTCTTCACTGACTTCCATGCATACCAGGAACACATCTTGTACACAGACACACATGCACGCAAAACATGTACCCCCACAAAATATAATAAATATATATTTAAGAAAAAGAACTATTTTCTTCTTTCAGGTGTCAAATATCTATTCTGGCAGTGAAGTCTCAGCAGCATATTGGGAAAAATCCTTTTCCTCTGTTGATTCCTTGCTACATGTCACTAATATTAACTCTTTGTTCTAGTGAGAAATTTATAAAAAGTAAAGGAACATGAGATTGGGAAGGATATGTGTATAGGAGGGTGTCTGTGGAGACTTACGAAAGAAGTAGGTGGTGAATATCATCAAAATACATTGTATATTTGTTTAAAATTTTCAAAGAATAAATAAATAAATATCATAAAGAAGAGGGAAAGCATGCAAAGGATGTGACAAAGTTCAAATTTCACCCACATGTACTCTAAAGCCTCTTGAATTGATAATCATCAGGATTGCTTCAGTCAGACTGTTAAGTTCATTCAAACTAAAAACAAGCAAAGAGAATCTAGAATGCAAGTTTCACATGATATAAACGTACAAAGTGATTGGCTGGATTTCTAAATGTATCTTACTCAGTTAGCCTTCCTAAGACATACAGTATTTACCCAAATAGTACTTGCTGGTGAGTTTTAATTGTCACGTTGGCACCATCAGAATCACTGATATCAGAGCATCCCAGAGGGACTGTCTAAATCAGAGCACCCAGTTGACATATCTGTAGAAGACTATCTTTATATTGTTAATTGTTGTGGGTATAACCAGCCTACTACAGAAAGCACCATTCCCTAGACGGGATCTTAGACCATATAAGTGTAAAGATGGAGCTGTACACAAGTAAAATATGCATTTTCTCCTTAACATTGATTGTGGACATGACTGGCTGATTCAAGTTCATGCACTGACTTTCCACACAATGATTGATTACGACCTGGAAAGGAACATGTCTCAACAAGCCTAAGTTTTAATTGTAGCTCCATCCCAAATTTTTTGTGTGTGCATGTGTGTGTGTGTTTGTGTGCCTGTGTGTATGTGTATATATATGGGTATTTGTGTATAGACAAGGGAGGAAGTTTGCAAAATCTGAGTTTGCTTCCCTGAGAAAAGCTTCATCCATATCTGATGATTGGACAAGTATATGATGTGGTTTTCCTCTGTGGCTTTTAGTTTGTTATCTAGAAAATCACACTTACAGGATGTGTGGTGGTTTGAATATATATGGCTCCCATAGACTCATGTGTTTGAATGCCTGACACAGGGAGTGGCACTATTAGAAGGTGTGGCCTTGTTAGAGTAGGTGTGACCTTGTTGCAAGAAGTGTGTCATTTTGGGGGACAGGCTTTGAGGTCTCATGTATGCTCAAGCTATACCCAGTACATGTGGTCTTTCTTTTGACTGCCTGCAGATCCAGATGTAGGACTCTCATCTCCTTCTCTAGTGCCATGTAGGACTCTCATCTCCTTCTCTAGTGCCATGTCTGACTGCATGCTGCCATGCTTCTTGACATGACAATAATAGACTAAATCTCTGACACCGTAAGTGAGCCCCAATTGTTTCCTTTACAAGAGTTGCCATGTTTTATGGTGTCTCTTCACAGCAATAGAAACCCTAACTAAGACATATTTATATTTTTGTTTAAAATATAGACATAAAATAGTAACTCAAAAAAGTTACTCACCATACAACTTTGCATTTACAAAGGTACCAACAAAGCCTCCTTCCAGGTATAGTGACAAAAGAGATAATCCATAGACAGCTGAATGAACCAGAGAGTTTGGGTAGTAATGAGCAGATAGTTGTGTGTTATTAGATGTCCAAGAAAAGGTCACTGTAATCTTATTTTGATGGAGGAAAAATATTTTTTTAATTCAACTTATTTATTGATATTGAGATCTACATGCCTAGAGTACCATTTCCTTCTTGATGTGATAGGTCACTGGGTAAAGGAAGGGATTGTATTAGCTCACACTAAACTATCTAAGTTTATCAAGAGATGCTGACAGTAACATTGTGTTAATAATTTTCTCTTTCTATTCTTAGCTCTTCACCCTGCCTCCACCCCCTAAACTCCCATGACAAAGAAGGGGAGTTGTTTTTCCCTTCATATCCTCTGATGGCCTGCTATGTCCTCAGCTTCCAAGTCCCATCAGTATTTTGAATCTGAAACAGTCAGATGTACTGAAGTGGATGCAAGCACTTTCTGGAAAAGCCACAGAGGAGAAGCCAAAACAGGGTACTCAAATGTGACATATTTTCCTAGAACCTATAACAGCCTTCTTTTCATTCTGAGTACATCATTTGCACACATTCAAGATCTCCTAAAAGTAGGCTATGACCTAGAATCCTAAAGAAAGAAGGGAGGGTATTCTAGTTCTCTGTGATAATGTTCAATCTTTTTCTTTCAAGAGCTACCTGAATACAGACCTCCATAGATGACAACATCTCAACTGATACTCTTTCAACTTCTTAGCAACTAAGGTAATCTATTCTGAGAAAAAAATGGAGCTTTTTGCTAATCTTCCTTCATTTCTCACATTATAAACACTGGACAGTGCCACCCTCTCAAATCAGCTTCACATTTTTAGCTCTTTTTGATATTATTACACATCAAAAAAATAAAAAAATAAAAAAATAAAAAAAACGCAAATGAAAGTATTTCATTGTAAAAAATTAACATTCTATTTCTTCTTGGCCTTCTGCCTAAGATCAAGTGAAAAGATATGGATATTCTCTTTTTAAATTACTTTTAAGCTTTTACTTGAAATAGAATTATGTCCCTTCCTCTAATTCCTTTCTTCCCTCTAGCCTGTCCCAGCTACCCTCTCTCACACTCTCTCTTGGTCCACATTCTCAAGTTGATAGCCTCTTTTTGATTATATTTGTTACACAAACATTTATAAATGTGTGGGAGAGTGTATACATATATGCTTGAACACACACGTGCCTATAGAGCTGTGAAACAGTCTCTCCTAGAAATGGCTGAATAAATGCAACAGGAAAAATAAATATTTATTATGCTTAAGTGAAATTCTAGGTTCTGCTCATTCAAAGAATCATGTTAAAGTTTCATTCTGGGAAATACTACTGTCCTGGGTGTTCTGAACCTATCAATAGGTTAGAGATGTCACTGTGATTTCACTAGAAAAGACACAGATGTCTGTGATTTGAATTATTTGCTGATCCTCATTACACTCTCTTTGGGATTAGGATGCATGTTTGTGAAATGGAGTGTCAAATCAAAGGCTCCATATGCAGCACTGTGAATAAAGATGATCAGTGTACTGTTGGCCCAGGTCACGAAGAGGCTCCGAGCCTTTAACTTTGAACTACTAGTAATGGTGGTTAGGAGCTATAGAAAAAAAATGTATGATCAAATGACAAGTAGAATATCAGCTTTGTTAAGAGTTGAACTGATGTTTTTTGAGGATGTTAAATATCTTTTAGGTGTGTGTGCAGGTACGCACTTGCAAATCCAGCAGTCAGGTATGGAGGCAGAAAGGTTGTGTGTTTCTGGCCATGGCCACAAGCAACATGACATCAATGCCAGGCAAGGCTACTTACATAGAGAGACCATGCTTCATAAAACCTAACCTGCCTTGACAATCATTAAGAATAAGGCTTCTTTACATTCAGAAGACAGATTGTCAGAATGTCAATTCTGTAAAGGAAATATTTACCCAGAGGGCATTGCAATTCTTAGCCTGTATGCACCAAATACAAGAGCAACCAGGTTGATAAAAGAAACACTACTACAGTTTACAGCACATATTGACACTCACATACTGATATTGAGAGTCTTCAATACCCCAGTCTCATCAACATACAGGATATCCAGACAAAAATTTAGCAGAGAAATGCTGGAGCTAACTGACACCATAAACCAAATGGACCTACAGAAATCTACAGAATACCTCACCCAAACACAAAACAATGTACCTTCTTCTCAGCACCTCAGGGAGCTTTCTCTAAAACTGACCACATACTAAGACACAAAACAAGTCTCAATGGACAAAAGAAAATTGAAATAACACCCTGCATCCTATCTTACCACCACAGATTAAAGCTGCCTATCAACAACAGAAACGAAAGAAAGCTTACAAACTAATAAAAACTAAACAATTTACTACTCAATTAAAAATGGGGCAAAATATGAAATAATGAAGAAATTAAAGAATTTCTAGAATTAAATGAAAATGAAAACACAACCTACTCAAACTTATGGGACACAGTATAGGTATTCTATGAGGTAAGTTCACAGCCACTAAGTGTCTATATTTAAAAAAAATGGAATGATCTACTAGTAACTTAATAGCACCCAGAAATCTCTAGAACAAAAAGAAGAAATCACACCCAAAAGGAATTATGTAAAGAAATAATCAAATTCATGGCTAAAATCAATACTGGTCAGACAAACAAATAAAAACAATACATATAATTAATGAAACAAAGAATTGGTTCTTTGAGAAAATAATTAAGATTGATAAACCCTTATCTCAATTAACTAAAACGCAGAGAAAAGGTCCAAATTAACAAATTAGAGATGAAAAAGGTAGACATAACAATAAACACTGAGGAAATCTGAAAATCATAATGACATATTCGATAATGCACCAAATTGACAATTTTCTCCATATATACTACCTACCAAAGTTGAATTCAAGTCAGATAAGCAATTTAAATAGACCTATAACCCCTAGAGAAATAGAATCACTAATTAAATGTCTAACAACCAAAAGAAGCCCAGGGCCAGATGGCTTTCAGAGTAGACAGTCATGATTTAAAAAAGATGCTGGAGGTATCACCATACCCAATTTCAAATTATACTACAGGATTATATTAAAAACACATCAGTGTGGTATTGACAAAAAACAGATACATTGATCATTGCTATAAAATTGAAGACCCAGAATAAGTTGATCTACTTATGGACACTTCATCTTTGATAAAGAAACCAGAAATACACACTGGAAAAAAAGACAGCATCTTCAACAAATGGTGCTGGTTAAACTGGACAACTGTATGTACAGGATATAGATCAATACTTAGCACCCTACACAAAACTCATCTCTAAATGGATCAAAGGCCACAACATAAAACCAGATACCCTGAACCTGATAAGAAGAGAAAGTAAGGAATAGCCTTGAACTCATTGACACAAATACTTTCTGAACAGAACACTATTAGTGCAGCCACTATGATGAACAATTAATAAATGGGACCTAATTGAAACTGAGAACTTCTGCAAGGCAAAGGACATGATCATTCAAAGTCCAATTCTACAGAATGGAAAATGGACTTTACAAACCTTGTATCCAATAGATGGCTAATATCCAAAATATATAAAGATCTGAAGATCTAGATATTTGGAAGAAAGTATCCCAATTTAAAAATGGGTCACAAATCTAAATGGATAATTCTGAGAAGTGCAATGCAAACGTCTGAGACACACTGTTTTTTTAAAGTAGTAATACAATGACTCCTAATGACATTCTGCTAGACTCATATATAGATCAATGCCTTATACTCATATATCAGTGCCTTGCTCAGCCATCCTCAAAAAAGTTTCCTCTTGTAGAAGATGGGAACAAGACAGAGACCCATTGCCAGACAATGTGCAGGGAGTGAGAGGCCTTGAAACACTCAGCCCTGAATAGGATGTCTCCATGAAATTCTTCTGCTCAGGGATCAAGGAACCTTTGCAAAAGAGGATGCAGAAAGAGTGTAGGAGCCAGAGGGGATGGAGGACACCCAGGAAATAAAGCCTTCTAAACACAACAAGATCTAAGTACATATGAAATCACAGAAACTCAGGCAGTATGCACAGTTGGCAATTGTGGGGTCAGCACTGATGAGGTCCTAAAGCTGAAAGAAGAAGAGGACATATGCCTCCATCTCTAACCAGATGCTATTTTCAATTATAACTACTTGAAAATTCTCCAAGAAAATATCACTGGGGAAACAAACTACTTTTAAGGATATGTTGCATGCCCAGAAGTAGACGGCCAACAGAAAGTGAACTCAATGGAATCTATGGAGGTTTATTGTCTCATTTTGTGGTGCTGGACTTTTTTTATTTATCTTTATTTTACTTTTTTTCCCTACAGATCCTTTGCACACATATTATATCTTCCACTTTTATGTTTTCATGGGATTCTTGATTGTGCAAATGAGTGGGTCTCTGTGTCTATATTTGTTTGTTTTTTGTTTTTTGCCTTTTCTTGGGCTCTTTTTGTTTGTTTGTTTTTTACTATTCTGATATGCTTTTCTTTGTTTTATTTTATTTCATTTTATTACTATCCTTTAGAAGCCTATTTGTTTTTTAATGAGCTATAGAACAGGAGTAGATCTAGATGGGAGGAGAAATGGGGAGTAATTGGGAAGAGTAGAAGGGGGAAAATATAATCAGGATATATTATACAAAAAATGTATTTTCAATAAAAGAAAAAGCAGTAATATATGACTAATCAACATAGAAATGAGAAAGAAGTTATAAATACAGGTACAAAATTAGATTTTGAAATTAAATGTGCAAATTATGCATAACTTCATGCACTTAACTATATGCATTTAGGGAAAATGCATAATTGCTTAGGAATCCAAGTGATAAGGGGTGGATCTGAAGTATTACAGGGTGGAAACCAGAAAGAAAGTGTACTGACATTGTTCTTAGGCTATGGAGTGAATTCACAGAACGGATGTGTCCCCTTCCCACTTCTTGACCTTTGAGAAATTTGCACCAATGCTTTATTGTGGGTTTTGTCCTTATATCTGTAGGGTATATAAGATTTCAAATGTGCAGAGTCCTTTTTGGAATTCCAGCTCCAAGTGCTCAGAAACAGACTGGCAGCAGGACTTTTGCTGGCTCCTTCCTCTAATACTCTCTAGTGCATTGCTGCTATTTGAAAGGAAGAAAACCATGAAGTATGTCCTCCTCCTGAGTACTGAAAGCACTAATTACTCTGACAATGCAAAGCTGCCACTGACCCCCTTTTCCTAAACCATCTCTGAAGAGCCTAGATATTTATTGTTTGGTCTATTAACTTTGATTAATCCTAAGGTGATGTTAGTTGGGAAGATTTAATGAACTCTTTCAAAAAAGGCAGTGAGTACAAAATGGCTATCTACATCCAACTCGGCCTCAAAGACTCATAACTTTATTTATTTTCTGAACTATGATGAATTACATCTTTGACTCAGCCACACTCTACTGTTCCTTCTCTTTTCTTAGATGTCTTGATCCTGGCATCCTAGGACTAACTGCATGACCATTTCTAAGTCATGCTATACAAAACTATCTCTCACTATATGAAATTCTTATTTCAAATAACAGAGCCTCTAAAACATAGAGGTGGATGTCTGAAAGTGAAAATACTCAGGCTTCTAAAGAAGAAACCCACACACTTACAACTTTAGACTTTGTGTAACCATCTAATATGGTGCTGGACAAGAACAGCAAACACTTTATGGAAAGTAGTTCTGGAAAAAATTTTCAGGGGAATTAAAATTTCATGTAAATATATAGTGACTTCCTTGAGGTGCCACACCTGGCCACAGTGAAGCCACTTCATTCACATCAGAGGATACAGCTGTATTGTGTATTTGATGCCTAAAATGGTACTATGGCTCTCATGCCGGAGTTGCAATTGTTAAGGCATTGCCATCTTGTTTCAGAACAAGACATAGTATTTCAAATGGTTAAAAAGTCGTGAACACCCAGGGATCCCAATGCAAAATGTTATACATGCCATGCCCCAACCAGTGAAAGGTACAGAATACATTTTTTTTTTTTACTGCTCAAGTTACAGGGAACACCTAAATGACATATCCCTGTACTGTATGCTCCATGTTGTGAAAGAGGGTCTAGTCACTCTATAATCTGAAGGCTGCAACCCTTTGTCTAACTTTAGCAGTGGAGGGTACTCTTGAAAAACCTAGAAAGACTTCAATATTCTCATCAGGAACACAAAGTAGCCACATAAAAGAAAAGGAAAGAGGAGGTTCTGTAGAGTTTTCCATGGAAAACTCTGCTGAGTGCCTTCCTACAAGATTTCAGCCAGACATCAGAATCATTTCCTGCAAGTTATTCTTAAAGACATTCCAATTACAAGACTTGTGACCTATGAACCAAGATATTTACGAAGAATATTCTAAGAGAGATAACATAATCACAGCTATCAAACATTTAAATCTGGGAGAGTAAGCTCAACTACCTTCTCAACTTTCCCTCCTTTTCACAGAATGTAATTGGCTTTATCTACATCCTGGCTGCATGTGATTCTTTTTGTTTCACGCAGACTTCTCAACATGATGTTCAAGGCTTAAATGGCACGAGCCATTGGCAATCCAATTAAATGTTCCCTTCCTGGGGAATCCATGTTGGGTCTAGAGTAACACTGTAGTTTACTCCTCCAATCATCAAAGCGTTCACAAATGATGCTGATAGTTGTGGAGAAATTGATCAGAATGTACTAGATTTTCTCCAACCTCACCTGGCTCTTTCCTCTTTGCTCACTTGTAAAATCTGCCTTAGAGAGTTTGGCAACACCTATTCCTCAAAGACCCAGTTGGTGCCTCTAGCCTCTTCTCTCTGTCCCCACCTAGTGGCAATCTTGGACTCAAGCACATTTCCTCCACAGCTTTTCAAGGTGATGCGATTGGGGCCCTCTTGTTGAAATTGACCCAAACACCCTGACATCTAAAACATCATCACCTTAATTGTAAATCCTCTTTAATCTTTTTTTTTCCTGTACATGTTATCTTTTGGTTTCATTCTTTTGTGGTTCAGGTTCTGATTCTGGCAACATCTGCTTTCAACTCCAAAAGATGTATTGACTCTGAATCTGAGTTCATAAGAGCCATAGATTGTCATTAACAGAGCTGCTCATTTCCAGTGATGTTGTTCTTTAGCTCATGTTAAGCCTCAGTCTTACCATAGACTACATCTTAAATGCTGTACATTTTAGTACAATAAATTCTGTATAACATCCTGTTTGAGGTGAAGCAGCATTTATTGCATCCTATTTTCCTTTAAGCCATCCTATTTTTCCCTTAAAATAAATATAAAATGTTGTAGATGATTCTCCTGCAAAGAGTCCATACCCACACTTGTATGCACCTTATTTTCTTGGACTTGTCTTTTAAAAGTCCACACTTAACGTCCTTGGTGTGTCTTACTCTCTTTTCACTACCTCTTTCTCTTAACCTACATGCTTAAGCCTATTTTTAAATACCTTTATCAAATTTGCCACTCAAGAAACAGACAGTTATGCTCATAGACTTCAATGATATGAACACTGTTGCCTGGGACTGAGAAGTTAATACTCAAAAGGGGTGGGCATTGCTTATTTCTTATCAAAGCGATTGACAAAGAGTCCACCACTGTACAAGAATTATTGAAAATTCCGACACAGATCTGTTCTAATAAAAATATTTGAAAGTTGAAGCTAAGTGTGACTACTTTTCACTGTGATAGGATGTGTGCTTTCCTAATAATGGAAAATGCAAATATTGAATATCACTCATGTTTTCCTAGATAGTAAACAAATAAAACCAGCTATTACCAAGTAAGCCATATGCCACCATCATAACTATTCTATATATTATGCTGCCAAAATTTCACTTACTTTATATTTAAAAGATCTTTTAATTTGTGGGTTTTTTTATGGTAATTACCAACATCAGAAGAATATTTAGTCAAGTTTTGACTAAAGGCATTTTCTGCAAAGGCTCTGTATTTCAGCTAAATAGCTAACGTAAGAAAATTTGTGGTTGGTGTAAAGAGAATCATCATATTTGCTATTATATGTAAAATACTTCTAATTTTACAAGCAGAATTGTAGAAGGTAACCTGATCAGGAACTGGAGTGCCATCTATATGGCACTAACAAAACTGTGCTCTTAGATGTAGGGCTAAGAAGTGCATGCATAAGTTATTTCATTGGCAAAAGTAGCATAGTAAGTTCTAGATATTTGAAATACCGATGTTTTGGTTTTCAGGCAGATTGAGACCAAATGAAACTTTGAATTGCCACAGAGAAAATATTGAGTATTCTTTACTCAAATGTTATAGAATAAGTTGTTTTAAACCTTACACTTTCCCCCATTTTGTTATATTATCAAGAAATACTTAAAGTATAGTAACTTATGAAGGAAAAATTAGCAAGAAAAGATAAGCATTGTTAACAGAAAGAGGAATTTGGCATAGAAAGCCCAAAATGCACACAGTGGGTGCTTTCCATTCCATTGTATAGAACTGATTCTGATGAAAGTTTGGCTACTCATGGGATGTTCTCTCTAGATGTGATGTGCAATTTGGACTGGTTTCTCAGCTATTATAGTGTAAAAATTATGAATGTCATGAAATTTTTATATTGTTTATTATAAGAAACCAAAGATATATGAACTTTCTGCATGAGTTGTCACAATTTTGCTGCCTCTCCATTTATGAGAATCAGGCAGCTGAGAATGGCGATCCTATTGAATAGAATCATTAAAAGTTCCTTAATAATCACATGGAAGGGGAGTTGCCACTATCCCAGAAACTATCTTAGACTATTCAGAGTGAGAAAATATATTATATATTCAAAGCATGCATCTTAAATTGCTTCTCTATATGTATCACACAAATGGTTAGTCAGTCCCTCTGACTAATGGGGGGTGACAGATCAGGATGAAGAATGGTTTGTAATGCTGTGACAGAAAAAAATGAAGTTACAACATCCTCAGATGGACTGCAGTGATTGACCTTGCTCACACCATTACCATGTTCTAACAACGTATCTTGTCCATCAAATATGACCACAAGCCATTAAATCCATTCCTAGGTTCAGTGACCTCGGGTGTTAGTTATGGAGGGTACTAAACTACATTTCCCATTAAATTTTCAAGGAAGATCATTTCATACATGTTATATAGGCGGACCAGAAGGGGTTTACAGGAAAAACAAGTCATTATCACTTGGCTCTTCCAGAAGGAAGCAGTTTTGTTGAAAACAAAGCTCTGAGCTTACACCTGCTTTACATCTTTCTCCCTGAGCTCATTCCCACAAGTCAGTCCCATGTGACAGTGCCTCTAGAAAACTTCTTTGCCACTAGAAATAAAGATCCCTGATCTCTGAATGTTCGGGAAATAATTTAAAATTATCCCTTGTAAATTTTCCCATGCCCAGTAAACTTTCCCCAAGTTCTAAACTTCCATGTTTCTTTTTTTAGTGTTGATTTTTTTCTTTGCATATTTACTTCAAAGGCCTTCCACATCCTATTGTTTAATTCCATCCTGCTACACATCATGTTACCACCCTCAACTATGTACCCCCATTCTCTATAACAAGATCATCTATCCGACCATTCGATTTTCTGCTTATCCCTTTTGGAAGATCTTGTTTCTCTTCCCCTTCACATGAGAGTGCATTGTGATATGTTTCAGAATATGAATGTTAGCAGTGGTAACTTCCACAGCACGGGACCAGAAGCTTTGACTATCATGACACAGTTGGTCTTTGCTGGTTACTTCTGGCAGGAGATGGTTTATTCCAGATGTGATCTGTCTAGCAGCAGCAGCAGCCGGCAATACTGGTGAGTCTTGTAAGCCACTGAATTGAGGGATGTTTATTAGAACAGTACATATAAATAAAGCCTGGAGATGTTTAATACATTTAGAGCCATTCTGCATAGAAAACCAAAACAAACAAACAAACAAAACCAACATTAAACACTTATTTCACCACCAATGGATATGATAACTCCAGGCTAATAAATTATCTCCTGTAAGTCTTAGTCTTCATATGTAAAACAGGGAAGATTATTCCTGATAAACTCACAGGATTAGTTGTGAAAATTGAATAAAATAGTGTTGTGAAAGTACTGAAATAGACCACAACTGTTAGGTGCTAATTATTATTCAGTATCAATACCTCCCCTCAAGTATTTCTATTTTTAGCTTTTCTGTCAAATATTGGTCTTTTGCAACTCCCTGCTTTCACTAAATGTTGACCAGGGGCAAAAAGACAGTTATAAACACAGTCAGTCCAAGAGAGTAATTAGAGGCAATGACCACTTCATCTGGCCTGGGACATGATCCAGGTAGGAATCCTAAAGTTCCAACCAGGGTAGCGAAAGAGAATATTCTGATATATAGACAGGATCAAAAACTGAGATACAACAGGCCAGAGGGAGAATTCCCAAAAATACAAGATTATAATAAACAATTTTATCATTGCTTGATATATAACAGGCCCTTTAACCACTTTATATACAGCCAAACTTTATGGATAAATTCACACACAACTCTTTGAAGAAGGAATGGATGTATTTGTCTCAACTTTTCAATTTAATAAACACATATACCAATGTTAGGCACACTGTTCTAATAATAGAGAAGAGGACAGCTTGGACTACAAAGGTACATACTTTAGCACCACAGTATGTACACTTACTTGGAACCAATCAATAGATCTGAAACTATAATATTTATTGTAGTTTATTCACAATAGGCACAATGAGGAATGCATGTGAGTATCCATCAACTGATAGAAAATGTCATGTACTCAGAGGAATACCAGTATCCCACAAAAGAAGGGAACCCTCTTGTTTGCAATAATATGGATAAAAGAAGAGAGTGTTGAGTTAAATAAACCAGGCAAAGCAAAACAGGTACGGGGCACAATCTTACTGAAAGGAAAAATCTAAAAGTGGGCTGGATAGACGGCTAACTTGGTAAAGCTGTTTGCCACCAAGCCGGGCGTTCTGAGTTCAATCCCTGCAACACATGGTCGAAAGAAAGAACTGACTCCTGCAGGTTGTCTTCTGCTCTCCTTTTTCACTTATCCACAGTTCACGAGGCACAAATTAATGCAAAAATGAAATCATTTTCATTAACAACAACAAAAACACAAGGGAGAGGACAGTGTAGTATTATAACATTGAACGTTTTGGCGGCTGGCTAGATCTCTCTCCATTATTCTAGCTAACATCAACATCTTCCCTAATGATCCACCCAATCCCTGGGCCTCTTAGATCTTGTCATCTCTCATTTGCACTAATCAGACCATTCATCTCATTATTTCTTAACAAGTGAATAATTATCCATGTCTCAACTTCAAGCATTCTTAGATATGATTGAACTACGCAATGTCCTCCAATAAACCAGTGCATGAGTCCTTTCCAAATTCGCTAATCCTTCTTTATCAGTCTTAGATTTCACCATCAGTCATTCAAAGGTTGGCTTTGATACTACCCCCACATTGTTTTATTCTGTCTTGTCATTGTCTATGTCTAGAGTACAGAATTCCAACTTCATTTACATGGAACTCGCTGCTACTTCTGTGGCTGTATGTGCCAGAAAGCTAAAACTCTACTTTGTTCTAAGATAAGTTTCAACTGTTAATGACAAGTCCCATTTGGCCTCAGGCAATCTACTATATTATTACATTGACATGTCAATTCGTTCTCCTACTCTGTAAGTATATATGAGTAATTGGCATCTTCCTCCTTAAAACCACAGTGCACACTTTTCTCCATACTTTTTTCTGATAACTAGTTCAGAAACAAGAAGAGATAATTGTAGAGACACAACTTTCTATACCACTTTCAGGAGCCTACAGTCTTCTGTGATAATTATTTCAGTCTTAGCTTTGTTAAGATCTCAGGCCAACACCCCATGTATACAAAACACTCCATACCCTTTACCTTTTGAAGGACAACACCTTGGATATGTTTATGCTCTCACCAATGTTCTCAGCTGTTCCAGTCTTCCCAAATTATTTTGATCATGATACAAAGAAGCTCCCATATACTATTTTATCAAAAACCTATCATGACCTTATAAGGTACAAATATTAAAAATAATTTTCATAATTTTAGAGTATTCAATCAGATTTTTGTCCACATACAATAAACACACTTGCTTCTCTCCTGTTCCTAATTGAACTAATATATAATATATATATATGTCTATCTATCTATCTATCTATCTATCTATCTATCATCTATCTACCTACCTAGATGTACATCTATCTAGATGTGTATCTATCTAGACAAATACATACATATATAAATATACATTCATATGTCTAGATGTATATCTATCTAGATAAATACAGATATAGAATATGTATATAAATACACATTTATATACACATATATGTTCATATACACAGACACATTCATATCTTGCCTTATGTGACCCTTTTTCAAACTGAAAAAGAGTTTAAAGCAGGCTAGAGACTTGCCAAGATTGGATGCAAAATTTCTTAAAGACACCTGGAGCACCATTACAGCTTTTCCCCTATAGCCCTCTAGATGAAGGCACATCACCTATCATGAAACTGCTGAAAAGGAATTCAACAGCACAGAGGATCATGCACTAACAAGTAGGAATTATATCTGATGCAAGGATAGTTCCACATAAACAAATCAATAAACATGACATGCTAAAATAATAGGACGAAGGATAAAAATCCTGTGAGCCTTTCAACAGACACAATGTTTAAAAAAAATGCAGCAACTTTTTGTGGCAAACTCTCAGCACATTTGCAATAGAAAGTTCCTCAATTTATGAAAGGTCATATGTACCATGTCCACGTGTAACATCATATTCAGTGATGAAAATGTTAACCATCCACAAAATGTTTATATGAATTCGTGGTTAGCTTTTGCTTTCAAACTTTTCTGATACAACATCCATAGTAAAATATCAATATGTAATTCAGGATTTTTTTTTTTTTTTGTGTGTGTGTGTGTGTGTGTGTGTGTATAAAACTAAGTTGTCAAGTTTTTCCTAATATAGGCTTTATAACTTTGTTGTTTCTTTCTCGGCACATTCCTGTTTTCTCTTCCCTCCCTTCTCCCTTCCATCCCTCCTTACTTCCCTTCCTCCTGTCCATTCTATTGCTTGTCAAAATCTATTGAACAAATTTTATGATCTGCTTAAGTACTCCTTAAAACAATTGGGATACCTAGACTCCAAATCTGGAAAATAATATTAATAAATTGGGGAGGTGTTATAAATTACAGCTTATTAAATATTTTTATCAAATTTTCATTTTCTAAAGTCCTTATAGCCAAGACAAGAGGATCAGCTACCACCGTGTTTATTACAGGTTTTTGAGGATAAAGCTGTGCTGCAACAATAATTACCCAATCAGAAAGCTTCAATTCATAAAGCATTTAGTTACTTAGTGCTCATGACGTAAATGTCACAGTTCAAGTACTTGATGGAGAAAAATATTAAATGAAGTGCACTTGTTTTGAAGATAATTTCATTTAACATCTCTAAAGCAGGGCATAATTAAGTTACTCTGTCATACAAAATGATGGAAGCTTTAAATAAGTAACAGCTGGTTACCCCAATGATGGAGCAACTGCAGGGAAGCCCTTGGCAAGGACAGCTGTGCAAACCGAACCCACACAGTATGCTAATAGACTTCTATTATGGCTAAGGAAAATAGCTGGCATGGAATGATATCCAGGGATGCAAACATTCCAATGAGTCCGCACAATTTTTAGCATGCATTCAATATCACTAAGTATTAGTATTAAAAATCAATGTTTTTTTTTTTTATTTCTGTGATCAAAATGTTTCTTCTGTGCAGATAAGTCAGTCAATCTAGGGCAGTGAGAACTTTTGCATGAAAGTCCACTCATTATTTCTATTTGAAATAAAATTACTTATTCTAATTAACTCACAAATAAGCATCATACTGCTACTCTAAGTGATCACTAAAATACCTTCTCAGTCCCCCAAAACTATACATCTCAGTCAACTTCTGTACAGCTGCACTAGCTATTTTGAAGCGAGGGAGCTCAAGTAGCTATCATTGGCCTATTCAAACAAAATAAAATACTTATTCAATTTATTCTTTATTTTAACACTGTCGTAATGTTTTCTTAATTGGAGTTAAAATCGTATTTCAAAACCACCTGGTTTTTGTTTCCTTAAAACTCCAGCACAATATTTTTTATGAAGTTAGATTATCACTAACCATTAAAGTTATTGAAAGGTTAAGGCATTAAAATAAATCTTTGTAAAATGTAAGTGACATTAAAATGTTAAATAACACATTTTTGAAAACTGAGTAAAATTGTATTTGTATGGAACTACTGCTGGTGCTTTTGTCAACCTTTGAAGATTTAATTGATAAATTTGTATGTGTGTCTGTGCACATGAATGAGGGCACACACAGAGGCCTGAAGAATGTTTTAGATCCCCTGGAACTGGAGGCAGGCAGTGATGAGCTTCCATATTAGTCCCAGGAACTGAACCTTGGTCTTCTGCAAGAACAGTTACTCTTCATAACCACTGAACCACCTCCAGCACCCTTTTGTGAAACATTTTAATGTTACTTGATTTCAGTTATAAAGCAGGGAAAAGTGAATTTGTCTGATACATTCATTATTTGTGTTGGTACATCAAAATTGTTCTTAAATCATACTATTTATCCTTTGGGACTTGAAATCATTTTGAAGTGGTTACCTCATTCATTCTTAGAACTAATATTTTATTGCATCATTTATTAAGCAAGCAAGAAGGCTTTGGTAGCAAGGTAAACAGCAGAAGTCTAAGGTGTAACAGCATTGCAGGCTGGAGGGGGCAGGGGTGTGCTTTAGTTCCCATCAGTCGCTGGCTTGTGAACTGAATCATATCTGAGAGAGAAAACCAAGGAACCTCTGCAGAAACTAAGGCCTGTGGAAGTGCTTGCTCCCTAAGGGGACTTGAGGAATAATTTAATCCATTGATCTCTAATATCGTATTTTTTATTTTCTCATTCTTCTCTCACATGTTACATCTTGATCACAGTTCCCCCTCCTTTCACTCCTCCCAATCACCTCACCCCCAGGTCCACTCCTCCTCCAGGCCTCCCAGGGGTATCAACCAAACCCAGCATAACAAGTTACTATGAGACTAGGCACAAACACTCATATCAGTTTAAGCCAGAACTCTCTTTTATAGAAAAGTCAGAGTAAAAATACTAAATTACCAGTCATCCTCCAGGTCCTCAAGTCCTTTGCCTGCTTACAGATGTCTATACATGTATACGTGTTTATTATGTATATGTGAGTGCTTTTATTTATAAGGGCTACTCCTCTTGCTATTTACCTAGAATATACATTTAGAAATAACAGAAAGCCAACACATGTTCAAAAAGCGTATGTTATAAAACTATCTTTAAAAACAAAGCATTATTAAATTGTGGCCATTTTGTTTCATTTTTGTAATGTTCTTTCATTCCTAGCTTAAAAAAAGATAATTGGTCTTTCTTATTTTCTTCTAAAGTTAATGTATAAGATTTTTTTTAGTTAAAGCTATTATGAAAACTAAGCCTCACACAAATAATAAGATTGAAAAATGAAAAAGTATTTTAATAACCTTTCCTGATAATTATATTTTTATGTTACCAAGTTATTTGACTATGGTAGTTCTTAAAGGTTAGATGTGATGAAGAATCCAAAACAATACAGGTGACCTTTCCATGCACTACTGTATCAACAGCTACTGGTCCATTTTGCACACTGAATAGATTTTTCAATTTCGCATCTATGTAGTCACAATAATTTCATAGCATCATACATTTATCAAATGGTAAATACTCATTCACTAGGCAACATATGTTTTCTTATTGACATATTTCATTATACCATGCCACAAATATTACATTTGTTAATATCACTATTAATCTAATCAGAAAATTATCTAACAAATAGAATGTTATCAAACTCATGGTGATGGTAAAAAAAATCCTGTTTTCTCCCTGAAAGCTCCAGTTTCACCATTGGAAAAAAAATGCTGCTAGTTATTTTCCTCAAAGTGACAAGCTTAGCCCATTCATTTTTCAAGGAAATATCTGCCTTATCCCAAAGTTTGAATAACCATAATTTTTGTGTCAGTTATTCCATCGAGTAAAAATGTCAGTGAAAAAAGTTACTAGTTCAGCTGCAGCTTAGCCTTATAAGAGCTTGAAACAACCATAATTTTGGGATAAGAAGTATTTCTTTTCTATGATGCAGAAACCTGGTAAAATTAGTCTTTAAGAAAGTTATGATTTTGACTGTTTTATCGATAGCACTTACCTGAAATGGGGTTGTTTAAAGGCATATTGTTGAGAGTAGTGGCTCATGTCTATAAGCCCAGTAATCAGGAGACGGAGGTAACAGTATTGATGCAAGTATGAAACAAACCAGGCCTCATCAGCATCATCGTAATCATTGAACCATATACTCAATTCTATATTGTTTGTATTTTAATTTGGGAATTAGTATTGTCTCTACCCTAGTTTATTAGTTCACCAGAATGAGGACTGACTTATAATTCTTCTGCTTTTACTGCATTTGCCCAGAAATATGTATATGATAATGGTGATGCTAATAATACTTTGAAATTTATATCACTATTTCTGAGAAGGCCACAGACATACATATGATACTATGAGTATAATGACAGAGATAGCACTTTATATAAGTTATATATAGATATGTTTGATGTTAGATAATTAATATACATCATAGACATACTATATTTGCTATAGAATATCAATTTAAAAGCACTGTTTTAAGCATGTAATCATTATGATACTGAAGCTTTCTTTACTCAGTAAGTAGAAATAAGACAAGATCAAAATGGAAAGTAAACCTTAAAGTATCCACACAGTGGAGACGTAAAGAACCAAATGCTTGTATAGAAGCCACAAAAACAATCTGAGCCTCAGTATCTATAACAGTAAAAGGCTCTCCCTGCTGAAACATTTAAATGAGGAATTTATTTTTGAAAAAAAAATCATCATCACCCACAATATGTTGATAAAACAATTGCCTTGGACTCCCACACTGATTGTAAATCATTATCAATTTTAGGACTAAATGAACATCCCAGAACCTAGGAGAAATTGAGACACAGTTAAGATATATTGGAAAATTAAATCCAACTGGCTCGAGGTACCTAGCACTCCATTTAGAGAGAAATGCTTGCATGTTGGTCAGGTTCTATGTGTGCATATATTTGCGTGTTTGTGTGTAACACACATAAAGAAAGGGCTGTGTTCCAGTATTAGCGGTCTGTTATGAAAAGCCTTGAAAAATACCAAGATGGAAGAAGGGCAAATCCTATGGTACACATCACCACTAAAAAAATTTCAAAATTCTAAACACTTCTTGTTGTCCTTTAAAATTTGTATCCCCACCCACTGCTTCTGTTTGTCATTTTCTGAAAATTACCCATGGGTGGGTCCCTTGTGTTAGATGCCCAGATGGTAATTATTGTTTCTGGATATGTTTATGAAGGTGCTTCTACACCAGAGTAGCATTTGAATCACTAGAGTGCCAAAGTTCATCCACCCTTAGCAATGTGGTGTGGATCATTCAAGTGTGTGAAGAAAGTATTTACAAAGGTAAATACTCTTCCATTCCCTGTCCTGTGACTGAGGACATTCACCTGCACTCATACATTGGAGCTCCTGGTTCTTAAACTTTAAATTCAGGACTTACACCAATGAATCACCCTCCCTCTAATACTTGGACATTGGCTTTTCTGTTTCTTCATCTTGAAGATGGCAGGTCTTTATATCTTATTGCTTCAGCTTGTATGAATAGCTCTGACAAAACATTTTTACCAATGCATTGTGTCCTGGTTAATTCATCTCTCTCCTCATATCCAAGTTCCTGTATGTGCCCAGCATCTTCCCTTCAGCCAGGTCCTTGCTAAAGACACTGTTTCCCATGCTGACCAGGATGCTCTTGAATATGATAGCAACATAGTGCTTATCTCATTATTTCATCAGGAAAGAACCACAGTAGAAACACTAGCATTATGAAACTTCTGGCAGTCAAACCTTTGTACTATAAATTGACTCTATCTAAGCATGTGACCTATTTCTTAAAACTCAAAGGAAAACATCCTATACAGAGGTAACTATTCTGTGGACAATTGCTCTGGTCTGTTAGACAGACAGGAAGGGGACATAGTATCTATATGTAAAGAGGTCTCAAAAAACTGCAGGTTGATCAAATATTCATTCACTGTGTTGATGTTCCTTTGCTTCCTGCCATGTCTTACTGCACCTCCCACACATTTGCTTCCAGTATTTCCTTCCTAGTTCCACTCACTTCTTTGCCTCAGGCTTCTGCTTACAATGAAGCTCAAACTCAGACAGCCATCACTTTTTATGGAAGCTGCATGATATATTAAAGACTCTTCAAGCAGATGATCTCTGTCTAATTCTGAAACATTCCTGGTAGGTTCCTACTTTAAGATTAGAAGATAGTTTTATTTTAAAAAGTAGTTTGCTTATATGTTAAAAGTCACAGAGTTAATTCATATCATTCAGAGTATGAAAAATCATATGTAGAACCATTCAACACTAACTTAAACTGTTTTATCTCTTATGTTATGGCACTTTCATCAACAACTAGAAATAAGCTTAAATTCCTCCTATATGTCTTATCCTTAGAAACAATAATTCCATCTTGGGAATGGGGAGTGAGTTGGGGGGAGGGCTGGGGCACGGGGAGGAAGGAGGACAGAGGAATCTGTGGTTGGTGTGTAAAATGATTAAAAAAATCTCTTAATAAAAAAAAAAACTTCAAAAAAAAGAAAGAATATTTCAAAGAATTAGAGAGGTTTCCTTAACCTACATTTACCCTATATGCTATAGAGTCTGAGTTTGGAAGTTTCTGATATAATCAATTCATCTTAAAATTTGAGCAGTAAGCAATGTCCTACAAACACACATTCTGTGTTGAGTTACACAATGTAATGTGTTATTTTACAGAAACTGCATTTCTTTCTATGTAGACCCTAGAAAATTTCCTCAATGTAACCAATCTTCTGCTTTTATTATAATGAAATTTAATTCGACACTGTTATAAATGTCTGAAAACTGAATGAGTCCTAAAATACTGAAGATCTGCGCTCTACATTTTACAGTCATTTAAAAAGAAATGGGTATTGTTGTTTGTCATTTGTGTTTTCATAAAACTTTTATATGACTTTTCAAGGAACTTTAGAAAAAAGATTACTCGCAAATTTAGAGGGCTTGAATTTTTATAAGTATATAAAACTAAATGCACAGAACTTTTTTGCAAAGTTTCATACTGTTAGGAAGAATGAGGTCATGAAAAGAGCCAAGTGTAGAGGAAGGAAAGAAAACACATGTATTTTTGCTTCATTCTCCTTTCATATCCTTTCCATAAACCTTAACCAATGTAATTTACCTTATTTACCCATAGATATCTTATGTTTAAAATTGGGTTAATGATAGAAGTGCTTTTGAAAATAAAATGTCAGTTGGAAATAGTTCAGCAATAAAAGAAATTAATACATCCGTGGATGAGGAAAGGGGTCTCATTATATACATCTACCCTTCAATACATTTCAGAATACTTTAATTCAAAACACAGATTTTTACATTTCCATAATTTTTATTCCTTATTCCTCATTTGTTTTTCTTACTGTGTCTATGTCTAAACAGGTAAGTTGACCTCAGGGAGGACAAACCAAACCAAAACATTTTCTCTGTAAAATATTAATTGTGGTGAATTTTTACAAGGCTAATAAACCAAGTAGTTACATAATTAACAATTATGAGGAACTGTTATGACTCAGGCATTGTGCTCCAAACATTACATTCATTATCTGATAATGCATTTACAGCCCATGACTTGGGTAATATTCTTTACACAGTATGCATGGAGAAACTTGGACTACACAGGTGAGGCATCTCTAGCCTGCAGCAGTAACACCTTGGTACAGCTAGTCCCAAACTCAGCTTGTTTCTCTCCTGCATGCTTGTTCCTACTACTTGGCCTCATGCCACTTTTCAGTGAATATGGTAGTTTTGCAGTGATATATCACTAAGCACAACTGCTCTTCAAACATTGGAATTAGCCCACAATTTGAATTTGGGTGTATTTGTTAGGTTGCAAATGCCTATTCTAGAAAGAGAACTATATTTCCCCAACACTTTCAAAGGTGTTCCTTACAAGTAAATCTCAAAATTAAGTAATTCTATTAAGTGAACTCTTTATTTTTCTTGGAAATACACATATATAGTCGAAAAGTAACATGAGCAACAGTCACAAATAAACGTGGGGAGATAGAAGACAAGTGGCAGCTGTCTGTTCTCTTGTCCACAACGTGGGTCCTGGGGCTTGAACTCAGCTTGGTGGCAGGTGCAGTAACTCACCAAGCCTCCTCACTTGCCCACTTGTTTGTTTCTACTACAAAATGGAGAGCAAAAACTATCTTCTCCTAATAAAATTGTTCCACTATAAAGTTTCCTGTTCCTTTATGCTTAAGTATCTTAGGGAATATTACAATAGCTAATGTAGAAAATGGAGGTTAAAGGCATCTAACTTTAAAGGAGGGGGGGGGGGCTCTGTTACAAGATACATACGTCGAACTCCAAGCAGGAGGGACAGAACACTCCAAATCCAGAAGGAAGCAGAGAGGAGAAGCTGAGCAGAGGATAGTGACCTTGAGCCAAAGGAAATCCTCCCTTAGAGTTTTGGTAGAGATTTTCCTACACAAAGGAGAAAAGTCTGTACCAAAGATACAGAGAAATGTGCTAAGAGAGCAATTAACAGCTTTCCCTGAAGAACAAATTTTAGCACAGTGCAGGGCCCTTGAAAACTCCTGTGGCAGCCTCTCTGTGAGAAGAAAGCAAACAGATGGACAATCACACAGGCTTACAGCTGTGCTTCTTTGACTATCGCAGCCTCACTGAGTAGAACACCAAACACTTAGATCCATCAGTTACTAGCTCTGTGACCTTGACCAAGTCGCTCACCTCTACCAGGTGGCATTCTCATTTCTAAATTGAAATAATAACTTTCCATTATGACCTCTATCTAGAGGTTTCCCTAAACTATCTCCGGCCCAGCCATCTCCTGTATGTTTCCCACTGGGGGTGGGTGTGTGATTTATCTGATCACTAACATAAGGCAAAGACTCAAAGAATGTGCCCTTGAGCTCCTTCCAGGTTCTCTTCTTTGGAATCAGTTGCTGTAGGAAGCATATCAGGCTCTCTACTACTGCTGTCATGAGGAACACTCTCCTCTGGCATGATTGACAGGTGAAGTCTAAGCTCTGAGTTGTTCTATTTTTCTCTTTCATAATGAGGTTTGAGAATCAGGCTGTATGAACACTCATGGAAAGGGAGTATTACCAAGTCAATGCAAAGCTCTCAGATCCATACAGATTCTCCTGTCAGTGGTGTAAGTTCTCAGCATTTTTACAGCCAAGACCACCTCATTCAAAAAGATGGGCACACAACTTAAAACCGTGTGAAGCAAGCAGTATTTCAATCTTAGAGCATCTTAGCAGACCATCTTCAACATAATTTACAGTGTACATATCTCATCTGTGCTGGTTTTTAGTGGCCCTAGCTTCTTCCACACCATTAACTCTCAAGCTTTGTGCTCATAACCTATATTTTTTATCTCTTGACACAAACACAAAAATTAGTCAAATTTGCATGATTGTCTCTTTAAACAAAATCAGTCAAAATGAAAACCATAGTATAAACCTGGCATGGAAGCACATGACTTTAATCCTACCACTCAGGAGGTTGGGGCAGGCAGATTTCTGTTAGTTCAAGGCCAGCCTGATCTACGAGGCAAGGGCAAGTTCCAGGATAGCCAGGGCTACATAGTGAGACCCTGTGTCAAACAACCAACCAGACAAAAAGAAAAGCATGGTATAACATAGTGATTTTGGAAAGTATTTGGATGAGCCCTCCTGTTTGGGTGGGCTTCTTTCCTAGAGAAGATAAAACAGGCAAAATTCTGAACTGTGTTCTTTGAATTTCATGGAATCCTATATAGATTTCTTCAACTGTCATAAAAAATTAAAGAAAAATATATACTTCAACTCTCCCAAAATAGGATTTTCATACATTTCAATGTCTTCAACTCACAATACAGACATTAAATTGTACTTTTCTTGAAAGTTTGTTGACACTATGCTGGCCCAGGTCACTAAAAATCACAAAATTCAACATTTGAATATGTATACAATGTTTTCCCTTTGAATAAAATTTAACACTTTGAAATGTTATATATCTAGTTAAAGTAAATGACTGCCAATAAAAAGTAAGCTCCACAAATTTCACAGCACAAATAATTTTATGTGAGCATTTACTAATGGCTTCCTTTTATAACAGCGAACAATTTAAAAACCAGCTAATTTAAACAAAAAACACTGTATTTAAATATTATATAGCTTTTTTTCAAGTGGATATGGCTCATTATAATAATAATTAAAAAAGTACTTGTAAACTGTGCTACAGCACTGGGACAGTCTTTGTTCCAAGGCCAAGAAAGAACCCTGGAGAGAAATGTGACTCTGACCATTTCAAATAAAGGACTCAGTGAGGCACCAGAAACCTGTTTGCTCTAAAACTAAGGTCAGTCTGCAGGGGCTTCAAACACAAAATTGTGTTAGAGCCAGTTGAGCAGGCTGAAGTCTGTTCCTACCAATTGCAAAGTCAATGACTTGTAGTAGAATTCAGTGCAGGGAGACCCAGAGCCCTGTCTCTTCTATTTTATAGTTATAATCTTACAAGAGATACCTTCTGGAATAAGTTTTTTTTTTCTACATGAGAAAAAGGAGTGACAAAGCACATAGAGACTTCACGGATGAGACACATTAGTTCTACGGGTGCTCAGTGATGGTTCTTGAATTCATTGCACAGACAGGACCCAGCCCTGGTCCTCACTTCCTCAATTCCTCTGCAAGGAAGGCATCAGTGGTTCCACTTGTGCCTTCAGGAGGGTTCTCAGGTTCTGGCATCCATAGTGAAACGAAGGCACATGTTAGCGACTTTTCTGAATCACCGAGGTCCTGGTGGAGTCAATTTTCTAGTATATTTTTAACTATATCTGTAATATGTCCATTTCTTTTTCTGAGTCTCAATCTCTAGGAGGTCTGTTTCACTCACACCATGTGACTGTTACAATCTCTCTACCCTTCAAGAACTTAATGTTGAATACATAGGGGCAGCTGCAGAAGAAGTCATTCTGCCTTACTTTGCTTTCTATTGCTCTGATAAAAACTATAACCAAAAGCAACTTAGGGAGGGAAGGGTTCTTTTGGTTGCCACAGACCATCAATTGAGGGCAGCGAGAACAGCACTCGGGGCAGCAACCTGGAGTTATGAATTAAATTGAAGTCAAGGAAGATTGCCTCTTACTGTCTTGCTCTGCAGGCTCAAGGTCACTGCCCTGAGAAGTCTCAGGACAACCTGGCCAGGAGTGGCATGGTTCTCAGTGGGGTGAGCCCTCCCACATCAATCACCAATAAAAAAAATTCCCCACATCCTACCCAATCTGATGAAGGCATCCTCTCAATGAAGGGTCCTTCTTCCTAAATAATTCAGCTTGTGTCAATTTGACAAAACACCTAATCAGTATATTGGGACATCCCAATTAAACTAAGTAATGTTACCTCCTTTTCACAGTATTACCACCAGGAGTCTTTATAGGCAAGTTTTCTTAATCTCCACCAAATGAAACTTTGATATCACAAATAAATTATATTGTGTACTGAATATATATCTATAGGTTATTCATAGAATGAGATGTGTTTCTACTGCCCCCAAATCAATTTTCAGTCTACTTGGGATAATACTGTCTCCATGGAGAAGGCATGAAATAGGGCAGTATTAAATAACTATGTACACAGAAGGAATTTAAAAAATGTTGTGTATCATAGCAATCAGGAATTTCAGCATCTGTGCAGACCAGAGGAGCACATTCTTGATGCCCTGAAATAGAAGCAGCAATATACAAAGACAGCATAGGTGTATCTGAGAAATGGTACCAATTATTATAAAACTGCACTTTATGCTTTAACTTTACATTTGCTGCTTCATTTATTTCCATAACCTCCTTATAAACTCTAAATACAAGGCAGCTTAGATGTAGCCAGTTTAACTTAGTCACTTACAGCAAAATAGCATGCCAAGAAGATGCCTTTGCCACATGCTTGTTTCTGCCTCCAGGCTCCTTCAGTGAGCCCAATGGCACTTATCTGCCTTAGCAGATAAAACTGCATTTAAAACTGCATTTGCCTAAATTTCCTCATTTGTAAAGATGGATTGAACAGTTCTCCTCATCAAATGACCAGTGTGCGTGTCCATGTACTTTCTCTCCCTACTCACCCCCTTTTTTCTCTCTCTCCGTGTGTGTGTGTGTGTGTGTGTGTGTGTGTGTGTGTGTGTGTGTGTGTGTGTGTAATTAACATTAACAGTCTCAGTTGTAATTGACTACCATATGCATTTTGTTTGAACTGTTGTCCCCTGTCTATCATCATAACTACTCAGAAATCATTTAAAACTTTGTTGTTGTTTGCTTGTTTTTTCCTGAATAGAACATTATGTTCTCTGAAAGGCTTACAGTCTATCTGCAATTGGTAGAGGAGAAACAACATTTACTTGGCAATTTGGACTAATGCTGTTGGAACTGTTGTAACAATGTGAATCTTAAATGATAGACAATTGGAATCTGTATCACGTTGAAAGTTCCATATTGCAAAGCATGAGGGGAAAAGGGAAGTCAGTGGATCAGACATGAACGAAGAGCAACGAGAGGTATATGTCAGTAGAGGATAGGAAGAACCTCTGGTTCTTAAAGAGAACTTAAAAGTTTAAGAAAAACTCAAAGTGTAAGGCAGCAGATTTGTAGATGAGAACTAAGCAATCAAGACTAAGGCAATGAAATACCTTCTCCCTGACACATCTCCTGGAGAAGACAGGAAGCATGGCGGAAATTAAAAGAAGCCCAGCACATTTATCCAAGGGCGGGAAAGTTTTGTGATGTGATGTAAGCTCTGGGGCATAAAGACTTCTGGTTCTACCTCACTACAAAGCAGGGCCATTAGTCCTTTGGCTCATAATCACTGGCAGGGTCCTCAGGAGAGGAAGCTTGAGGCAACGGTACCACTTTCCAGGACTCCATTGAAACAGCATAGGAAGATGTTTCTGGCACACACCCCAGGGCAACTGAAAAGTCCACAACAGAAAACACTCACCAGCGCAGGAGACATTGTGTCTCCAAGAATTGCAGGAATGGTACTGCTGGCTGCAGCCACTGTTTGTCTGATTAATGAGCTGACAATTGATATTAAATATTTCATAGCACAATTTAGTTCACTTTTCCACCTCACTTCTTCCCTGCTCTATAGCAATACGCACAAGTTTTACTGGCAGTACCTGCAGAGGATGAGCTCTAATGGACATAATGTATCCATGGTGTCAAATTAGGCCTTTTATTATGTGAAATCTGATTATGGGTCATAAATTATGTATTTCTCTTACATTAACTGATGAAAGTAACTTGTTAATTAGAAGAAATCAAAGGTGAGGCTCTTCTGCATTTCCTGCTGGCACAAAGTAGAAATTTATGATAGGAATACAAATTCATATTTATTGTTTTAGGTATGTATAACTTTTAAAGTCCCACTAATACAAATATAAGCTTTTCTTTATGGGTAAAATTCATTTGAGAGTTAGTTAGAGTCCAGACTTTATATATATATAGCTATGACATTACATTATCTCTGAGTTTGAATCTCTGAGTTTGAATGTACCCTTCTGCACATTCAGCTTTTGCTGATGGAGCAGGCTTCCTATGAACTTCCTTTCTCCTTCTCCTTTCTCTCCTTCTCCTTCTCATGTCTTTAAGATACTAATAAAAATATGCTTTTTAAAGCTAATTGAAATAGTTGTTATTAACTATATTATTCCTAATCTTACTGTGAAACAGAAAACAAAAACCTGTGTTCCAACTGAAAATGTGCAGTTTGAGTTTCATTCTTCCTTTGTTTATTTCCCTTCTGCCTTCAGTCACTAGTAACCACCAGTATACTCTTCATTTCTACTTTTCTAGATCCAAAACATACTCTTTTTCTTTCTGCTTCAATTTTTTATTTGTTTGGGAATGGAAGGTAATGGAGAGAGGCAGATACTAGGAAGAGAGAAATAAATTCCTCTTTCCAGGGGCATCCAGTAATGATCCAAAGTCCCAACAGGAGCATTTAGGGCCCATCATCCTTTCTGGAAGAGCCTTGTGTGTCCCCATTGAGAACTAGCCCAGTTAGTTGCACTCTGTTTTCCAAAGACTGAGCTCCAAGTCCAGGAGGTCCTTCTGCAAGCTTCTGGGGGCACCAGAGGCATCTACATGGTCCTCCATTCTTTGAAAGCCAATCTCTGCCTCTAAAAGACTCCTTTATTTCAGAAAGCCTTCTCACCCGATGTCTGATATTTAATCACAGGTTCACTCCTCTACTAGTTTCAAGATTATTGTAGTCCACACTGTTTTCCTTTTGCCTCCTTAGAACTAGCAAGGAGGTCTCAATTATTAAACTTACTATGAATTAAATTAACACTTTCTCCAATATTTTATTGCTACAGTACCTTTTCAAATTCCTTTTTAAGCTTTTCCTCTAATACTTCTTGTGGCTTTTTTTCTTCTGTGAACTCAAACTGAGCAGAGTATGCATATATCAAAAGTCCTCCTGCATTCAGATAAACTGTCTTAATTTACTATTGATTTATTTAATATTTAACAATTTCTTGATGTTACTTCAAATGGAACAGACCACAGCCATAGAGTGGCCATCTTTATCAACTGGCCTGCTTATATCTACAAACTCTTGGTCTTTAGCTTCCTGTCTTTCACTGTTAATTTTTAATAAATTTATTATAATATAAGTTAGATTCAGTGACATGACTCAATGCTATGTTTATAGCATACATAATTACACAGACACATGCAAATACAGACACATAGATCAGCTCAATAGCAACACTAGAACCTACATATCATATAAGAACACTTCAAGGCACATGGTTCCTTGGAAGAACAATGCTCCTGTCCAACAAAGAGCACTTTAAGTTGGTGGTGTCAATGCATGGGTAATAGTTGGAGTATTTTGAATTAAAATTATGGCTGGTATTATAGATTTTATCTCCCTTCTGGAAGTAAAATAACTGTTGATATTTTCTAAGCTATTTATATAATCTAAACTATGTTATTATGAAAAACTCTCAATTACCATAAATATATGGACTTATTTGTGCAAACCATCAGAAATTCCTCCTTTGAGCAAACCAGCATGCTAAATAGTAAGAATATCAAGATGAGTCTAACATGACTCATTCAGTGAATACAGCTATACAAACTGTGATATGAATTCAGTTTGATGAGGATAAGAGAAAGAGAAAAGGGATTCTGGTGTCCCATCTTATCCTATATTTTCCACACACACATAATACAGAACATGTCTTAACAGAAAACAGGTAGAATAGCAGTAAATCTCATGATGGACACAACCGAACTAAAGTTGAGGGTCGAAAAAAGGCAATATGTGTTATGAAGTTGAAGCCAACACAAAATGATGATGATTTTCAATCCCTTGACAAGTTTCTCCTCCCATCATTCTTTGTAAGAAACCATCACTAGACTTGGTGGAGGACAGATTTTAAATGGCAGAGGTTATTGGCAATTAGGAGATGAGTAGGGGCACATCTACTCTCATAGGTGATGAATTGCAGAGTCTTCTGGAGGTAGTAGTAATGAGGATCGAATGGAAGATTTAAGAGGTTTATGGAGAATTTTAAAACTGAGGCATGTAGGGAATGAAAGAGACAGAGGAGTTAGTGTTCATGGGCCGAGGGTTGTACCAATAACAGAGGTTAGACCCTAGGAAAGTCCATCTCCACTCTTGGTTTGTTCTCTTTGGCATATAGTCCAGATGCATGAGCCACTTTGTTCAGCAGAGACTAGAAATGCAGGGCTGGTACTTAAAGAAGAGGTCAGAAATGAAAATAATATGTCAGAGAAACAGCATCAAAAGAGATACTGTGTGAAACATACTCTGCAATTTAGTTCACAAGAAATGAGATAGTGCTTGGCACAAGTAATAAATGTAAAAAAGCATGACCAATTATTGTAGAGCAGAGGCTCATTCTTTGCTGGTAATCTGAGTAGGCCTCCCTTATATGGCTTTTAATGCATTATAAATATAAATTATGAGTCATGGTATTAACCAAAAAAAAGCATTCAACTTAATTTTAATTGCATTGGGTCAAATTAGCATTTATTAATGTTTGTATATTTTGTTGATCATTAAGTTATCTGTTTTCTTTTATGTTCTAAGCCAGTGTTGGTTTATAAAACTACAATATTTAATTTTTCTAAATTTTAAAAATAAATCATTTTAATCCTATACTTTATATTCATAATTCCTCTATAAATGCTTTTTATTAGAATTGCAAACAACCATTACTAAGATATTTATTTGAATAATGGTAAGACTTTGTACACCTATCAAGTCATTTGTGAATGAATCTCTGAAAGTTCTACATGGGTTACTGATTTTTAACTGCAGGGAGATTTATAAAAGTAAATATAAGAATCTTAATTTTTCAGAACTTTTAGAAATGGGTAAGCAGGTGGGGGTGTTATCTCAGTGGGTTGAATATATATCTAGCATGCTCAAGTACCTGAGTTCAATCCCAAGTACTACCTAAAAAAAGTTTTAAAAAATACAATTTAAAATGAGCATGGAACTATAAATTGATTTTTTAAAACTCATACAGTAGTTGAAAGAACTTAGCTTTATGCAGAGGTGTATGAAATACTGGCAGTCTGTGAATCAGTATTATAGAGTGACAGACCACATTTGTGAATATTTGAACTCTAAAGCTGTGGGTATAACAAAAGTATTCAACATATATCTGATGCCTCATTTGATCATGCTGAAAGTAATCAAGACTCCCAAGGTAACACTTCTTACATTGAGACTGGATAAGCACCTGGAGCCAGAGTAGTCACAAAGGCTGTCATCATGGGGTCTGGATAATTTTAGGTGACGCCAGATGAGGTTGGACCAGTTCTAGAAATCTAGCAAACCCACTGGGAGACTCAAAGCCCAAGTCAGAGAGCAGGTCCAGGCAAGCAGGTAGTTGGTATCTGAGAACATGACATCAGTGAAAGCTGCTTCATTGAAGAAGAACATGTGGATGGTTCCAGGAAGACTGACAACAGGCCTATGCAGGCCACCTGTGGGTAGTATGGATTTTAATCAGTCAGAACTCAGGTGCAGCAGCAGGGAACATGTTATGGGGGGATCAATGTCTGGCTGATACTGTGCTTATAAAGTGTTTTCAGGGGTTACTGGCTAGATTTGATTTACTTCTTAGAGCAGGACCAGAAGCAAGGTTGGATTGATTTCAGTTACCATACAACCTGTTGGGATTAGACATAAACTCCTTTCCTTAATGGGGAAAAACGTGCATTTATAAGAGTTCGTGATTGCCTATAAATATTTGAGCTTCAGGGACTAGGAATGATTATTACAAGAATAAAAAAAATTAACTGATTCTTAATTTGATTATTTCAGAATGAGAAAAAGATGGAAAGCAGCTACTTATCCTTGAATGAATGCTACAGCAGTATGATGCCAAGTCTATGTACTGGCAAGCTAAGTAATGCCATAGTAGGGTAGACTCTTTGACAGTCTGCAAGGGCAGCACTCAAACAAAATGCAAATGAGCCTTCCTCCAGGACGTGTTTACAAGAGGGAGAAAATTTCCAAAACTATCTGATTAAAGTGTGAGAGAAAAACTAAACTGCAGATAGTCTCTTTTTAATATGCAAATGTTTTAAAATTAGCATATGTAAAACAATACTAATTTTAAAGAGTAAACATGAATATTTGTACTTGACTTGTAAAGAAGATTTGGCAAAATATTGACAGAAAAATAAACCTCTAGTTCATGTGCTGAGACTGTTGTACTAAAAATTCTGCAGATTCTCATGTCCTGATTTTATATTCTAAAATATTTCTCATGAGTTGTGCTGGTAAAGTGTTAGAGAATGCTCTTATCTCCAGCTTACTGCTTAGTTAATACAGTTTAAAAACTATAGGCATACATAAAAGTGCTGCTGACTGAATGCATACTTTATAACAAGTAATATGGGCTGTTCAATATGGACAGTTAGGAGAGTAGACATGAAGACCAAATATAATGCAGCATGTACTGATGACTGAGGCTTATCTGTTCCTCAGAGAATAGTCCCTAACTTCATGTTCCATGAAAACTTCCTCATAGTCATCTACCACCCTCAATGTTGAGATCATGGGTCTTGGAGTTTATATAGGGAGGGATCACATTCCTTTAGCAACCAAGATTAGGTAAAAGTTAGGGAATGAGATTCAAGGAGGCTCCATCAGAGTCATTCACAAGAACTGATGCACATTTAATTTCTCTTTCTGATGGAGTTGCTGATCTGGGAGGAAATGATGTGGGACTGCTAATCTTGATGTTCTCCCACCATGAAAACACATCTGCAGCTGTGAGAATGCAGACAAAGAAAACAGCGCCACAGCAAAGGAGTAACAGGATGGAGAAAGTGGGTCAGAGCACACAGTGGTAAGATGAACATGAGTGACTCTGGAAAAAGGAGAACTCACATGAGGCAATAATGTTCGCATCATTAGCCTAGTGTTCCCTTCATGAATAAAAGTTTAAGCAAGCAAAGTAAGATGACCAAGTTACTTGCGTTCCACAGAAGCACTTGGGGAATGTAAAATAGTGATGTGAGCATAACACTAGGTAGAAAGGAATCTATAAAGGAAGACTTGAAGAAACCATTACACCTAGCTTTTTGGTTAAAGACAGTTTTTTAAAGCAAGAAGATGTGATGATAATTTACTGATAAATATTGGAATTCTGGCATATTTACAAATTATAGTTTAAGATAATTTAATTTAATGTATACTTCAATAATACGTATAGAATATACTGAAAAACAAACCTACACATATTAAGATATTGCTGTACATGTAATTGGACTCTATTCATCCACAAAGAAAAAATTAAATGCATTTTTTGCAAGAAAATAGATAAATATTCATGTAAATGAAATCAACCAGACTCACAAAGGCCAGTGTGAGTAATTTATTTCATATGTGTAATTTAGGGGAAAATACAATATAAAGATTTGAAATTAAAAGGTTAGGGATGTTGAAGGAGATGAGAGAATGACCTAAAGTTATAATAGAGAGATAATATGAAAAAGTTCAGTATACACATACAAGTATGAAAATTCCCTTACTTTATATAATTATTAGGTTCTATTTTTCTAATATGACAAAAAATAAATTGTTGAAAAGTCAATCACCATAGCAGACAGTTACCATTCACTCATTACCAGTGTGAAAAGAATTCTTTACACACACATTCAGGTAAGAAGGGAGACACATGGCCAGCTAAGACCAACCAATGAGGCATGAGCAAAGATAGCACCCATCTCTGGAATCACAGAGTCCATGCTCCACCCCCTCACTCTCTGCCTTCATCTCCTAGGGGAGTCCATGTCTCTAACGAGTGACCTCATTAGAGGACTGTGTCCTTAGAGAGTCTCCCAAGCCACTTCAAGCTTTGCATGACTGGAAAAGAAACCTCTGTCCATAGGGAGCACTGAGCTTTGAGAGTTAGCTTGACACAATGTAACCAATTATCTATCTTTCCAATTTCATTTTACTCAGGAGATTGAGTTTGATACAATGTGAAGAAGGAATTTTCAGAATGAGATCCCAAAATTTTCCATGCAAGTACCACTTTGGAAATGTCAGAACATTTTATAAAAATTCTAAGTCATTACAATAAAAAAAAATGCTTCATAATTGCTGACCAGCTTGTACAGGTAATATCTTAACAAGATGCAAACATTAAATTTGAAATCAAAATATTTTTACAAGTTTGGTAGTATAGATCAAATATTTCCTTCCATTTTATTACAGACTTTTCATACTAACTTTTCCCCCTGATTAATACTTTTGTAATAAGGATTATATATATCATAATATGTATATATAAAATGATTTTGTAGGTGACTTTCACATTTTATGTCTCAATAAACATATGAAACATCATATTTTAATATGATACTTATTATAAATTAAATATATTTAATATATACGTTAATTACTTTCAAATTATTCTGTCAAAATCATACATGACAATAAAGAAAATTCTATCCTGTCAGTTGATTATCTCTGTTTTTATTTCTCTAAGATATTTAGCTACTGTTTATACAAGAGAAGTTTCTGTGTGCCAGGAATTTTATGAAAGTATTGTAGAAATAACTTTGTAACCACTAATTTCCAATTAAATAAGTTTTTGTTGCTAACTCTTATGCATAGTATCAAATTCAAACTCTTGCAAATGAGGATAACTGACATGGAAGCCAAATTATAGAGACCTTCATACCAAAAAGGAAAGATGAATGTCTTCAATTATCCAGCTGGACTCATTCATCAGTTTCCAGCCTCCAAAGTGGAGTAATGAACATAGGAACAACTCTTGTCACCAATTAGGTTGCATGCTGATGGATGCAACCTCTATTGGGACTGAAACTGATCTGTTGTAAAAACAGACCCACAGTCATATAAAACCTGCAACCATGCTGTTTGCCTCTGATCATCTTTCCAAGATGATCAACTTTCCAAGAGTAACTTACTTATGGTGCAAGCTAATTATTCCAACCACTAATTAACATCAACATAAATCAGAGTGGCCCAAATTTAACACCTCCAAGGTTGGCACAAATAGGCCATCACCTCTTTCCACAGGGTTTCTTATAGAATGTGGAGATTGAGTGCTTTCTCATGTACCCTAAATTTAAAGATGGACCTTACTCCACAGATCCAGTTCAGATCTCTATCCAGTCTAGATGTCTCCAAGTCTAGGGCAAAAATCAGTACTGCCCATACCATGGAGCAAAAGAGCAATTACATAATTCTGTTTCTCTTTACAAAGCAGATGGCAAATAAAGTCTGCAAAGAAAAGTTAAGAGAGACTAGATAGACACTGACCTTCTTAATTTTTTTAGGTTTTAATTCTCTTTAAAAATATTCATGTATAATTGACAAACAAACATCATCTATTCTAAAATATATAGCTTGAGGTCTGATCTTAACATTATGAAATAATCATTGTGAGTAAGCTAATGATTATGTCTATGACATGGTAACTGTTGTCTTTTTTTACTATATGGTAGAGGCACAGTAAATTTCAAGATTACAGCCCATCAGTTAAGCTCAGTCACAGTGCTGTTCATTAACTATCATGTATTAATAAAACTCTGTACCTTTTGACTAGTTTTCCCTTTCCTCTGCCTCCAATTTCTGCCAAGCATCAATCTTCACAGGTGGTTCTCAATCTTCCTAATGCTGCAACCCTTTAATACAGTTTCTCATGTTGTGGTGAGCCCCAACAAGAAAATTATTTTCATTGCTACTTCATAACTGTAATTTTGCTACTTTTATAAATCATAATGTAAATATCGTATATGCAGGATATCTGATATGTGACCCTGTGAAAGGGTCATTCAACCCTCAAATGGGTTGCAACCCACAGATTGAGAACCACTAGTCTACACTGTTTCTATGAGTTTGCCTAATACATTACGTGTGTAAGTGAAATCATGTAGTATTTGTTATTTTTATGTCTACACTATTTCACTTACTCTTTAGTTTCATCCATGTTGACACAAGTGGCAGGACCTCCTCATCTTGTAAGTCTATGTAACACTCTACTGTACATGCATACCATGTGTTCTTATTCCATCAACCTCTAGACATTTAAATGCCCCTCCACATCCTTATGATGCTTCTCTCAAGTATGCTCATGGCAGAATACTTAGGAACATGAGCATCATATCTACTCCATTCTTTATATGATTTCATAAGGAACCAACTTCCTAAAAACTGGTTTACTTCAGTAAAAATCATACTCGATGTTTAAAGTGTCATTAATTTATTTAAGAATTTTGTTTTGTTTGCTTTCTTGAGACACGGTCTGGCATAGAGTTGTAATTTTCCTGCCTCTGCCTTGCAAGTGCTAGGATTGCAGACATGTATCCAGTCAATAAATTTTATCAAATGTGTGTCTGTGTAGCCTCTGCTAGGCAACAGAAGACATAAAGGAGGTAACTCCTCACTTTAAGGAAAACATAAGCTAGTAGTGATGATGTTGATGGAAATTTATATGTAAAGTACAATCATGCAGCAAATTATGTAGGCTTGGGGAACGAGGATGTTGCAGAAGTACAAGCAGAGAAAGCTAATTTAATCTTACCCCATATACTCTGCCTAAGGGCAGTGTTCTCTATGACAATGGCTTTAATTCTGCAACTAGACAGCCTAGCTTCAAACTCCAGACCTGTCAGTCTCCTAGCTCTGTGTCGTCATTCAAGGCACCTCCCCTGTGTATAGATACATTTCTCTACCATTTCATCCATCAGATTGAATAAACAGAGTTTATGTTTTATGGTGTTGAGTGAAGATCAATACATTTAGAATACTACTACAATAATGTCTATTCCTAAATAATCAAAAAATATTGGCTTTAACACATCAGTTCTTCGGCAATCAGAAGTTTGTTTATATAAACACAATCTTTAATAAAGTTAGTTTCAATTCTGAAAGCTCTTCAAAATGGCTAAACTCAAACAATAAATGCTCACCAACATGGAGGATTGTTTTTATAGATCCCTGGGTTCCTCGCCTTTTAGTCAGTTTTTATTAAGCTACTATACTCTTGAACCAAGGTCAAAAATCATGTCCTGAGCAGAGGAAAGCTTTTGCATCTACTAGGAGTTAGTTCCTTCTGATTGGAATTTCTTCTTTCCTTCACCATTAATCCTCAACCCTACTGCCCCTCTATTTCTCCCCAGCATTTCCTACAATCTCAGTTTGTTCTAACGGAATCCCATTTCTATTAATTGAAACATCTTCTCTGGGTCTGGACTCTCGCTTTTCTGAGCTCTCATCTTTATCTTTAAGAGAATTGGGTTTTCATTGTTTTATTCACACTGACACTGAAAGTTGCCTGAGCACTGGCAGGACTAGATGGCAACATAATGAGCTCATCAACATATGTATTAATCAGGATTGAGGAAGAAAACCACATTCCAAGTTGAAGTTTCTGGACAAAATTGTGTTTAAAAATTACGTGACTCCTCAGTCCCCAGTCATATATACTGGGTGATATATAGAGAACACAACACTTTTCATAATTCCAAAGGTTGAATAGCCAAAAACCAAATGCATGACTCTTGCAAAGACTCCATGTTGCAACTTTACATGACAAAAGCCAAAAATAAAGACTCTCATTATAAAAGTCCTATACAAAATGGCATTCATTCATGAATACAGAGGCCTTATAACCTAAAGTCTCTTGTTAGCCCCACCTCTCAAGACTATTAAATTCACAAATAAATTTCAATGTATTTTGGTAGACAAATATTCAAAGCATATTCATTGTAAATTAATGAAATTATTTTATTATTTTATCTATATATTTTAGTAATTTCTGAAATAGAATTTTACTTTAACTGGTGCAATAACTATTATCAATCTGCCAGAAAATTTCTGACTCACAATTAATAACTACAGTATTTACTAAGAGTTTATTTTACCACTCTAGAGGAAGGGTAAATTGGTTATGTCATATGAACCCCTCTCAAATGATCTAGCATCTGTTCTGAGCAATATATGGGAGAGATAAAAGTCATTTAATGAAATCTCAAAACCCTGGAATGACATAAAATATATGAACCTATGAGCACTATTAGCCGATAGGAGGTATATGAGGTTGTAATTATGTGTGCAAGAACCAGTTCCTACCAAGTACAACTATATACACGATGCTGAAATTTACATTCTCTCATTGTAACTGTTTCTTAATTATTTTATTGGACAAAAAAAACAAATTTTGAATATAAAAAATGGGAAATCATACTAGTACTCTGAAATAGGAGAAGGAAAACTAATATTCTGAGATTAAAAAGGTTTTAATGCTTTTTCTTCTAATTGATGCTTAAAACACCCTGAAGAAGAATAATTGGCCACATAGGTGATGTCGTATGCTAGGATTATGATTTTTGAACTGTGGTTTATGATACCAGAAAGCTAGATCCTTGAGGAGACTAAGTACATTATTTCATGAGACTCAGAGAATATATATTTGTTTAGAGAATTGCTGATGGACTTGTAATTAATTTAAATTAAACATGGGGGGAGATGAACAAAAGCCAAATTAAATTGTGAAATCAATTACAAGCTAGGCACATTAAGAAGATGAATACAGTGCAGAAACCTCAATATAGCAAGGTAATAATAAAAACAAGTATTGTTAGCATCCACTGAAGACACACCATATGTCAGGCAAAAAAAAAAAAAAAAAAACTGATTCAAGGTTCCAAAATCCCTTTGATAATAACTGATATACCTAATACACAGATTTTTACATTGTAATTTTATTGGTTTAACCTTACTAAAATTTCAGAGGTAGTAAAATGTCAACATTCAAAACCAGAACCATCTAATTTTAGAGCTAAACCCAGTAAATAGAAGTATCAAGGGTAAAGGGCAAAACAAAATCATAAATTATATCACTCATCTCTATAGGCATGGTATAAGCAATGAAAATATGATAACATCTAGTCAATGAAGGAAGGTGAAATCATCTTGAGGTCCACTATAGAAATACTAAATTACACCAGGGCCAAATGACAAAAATAAAATGTTTCTAATACTAGCACAAGATGGATTTGGAAGCAAGGATTTATTTTTACATTTAATTAGTATTACTGCATATCTTATATCCTTTATAAACTCTATTGCCTTTATGAACTACATTGAGCCATCAAGTGACATTCAATGACATCTCTGGCTCACCTAAATTCCAATTTAAAAAGATGGTTTAAGAAAACTCAACAGTATTCAAAAGGTGACATGACTTCCAAATAACAAGTCATGTGATTTTCTTATTAAGAAAGGGATCTGCAAATTTTCCATCAAAACTGAACTGGGCTATTACAATCCATTCTTATTAAAGACTTCAAGATGAATCCATCAAATATTTGAAATAGAGAAACAGAACAAAATATTCAAAGAATCTTTTAACGAAAACAAGCAGAATGGCTGTCTTCCTATCTAGAAAAGATCCATTGCTCTCAAAATGGAAGATTAGCCTTGCCTTGTTGTTGTATTCTTTTATGACCCCATCAGTGTAGATTTAAAAGATAATTCTTAACCACTGTATTCACCTAGAGTCTTGAGGATACCTTGAGGTATTAAAGAGCTCCTCTAGGCATCATCTGAACATTCAAGGTTTACCATCAGTTCTTCATGGGTAATTGGACTCAGAATCTCTGAATATTATTTTTTTTATATGTGAGGATGTATGTGGCCTGCTTTTGCATGTGTCTGTATGCACATGCATGTGCTGATGTGTTTGTCTATGTGAAGTCCAGAGGCTGACATAATGATGTCTTCTTCCACGACTCTCCACCTTATGTTTTAAGGCAGAGTTTCTTAGAGAACCTGGAGCCCCCTGATTTATCTAGATAGGCTGGCCAGCAAGTCCTAGTCATCCACCTGACTACCTGTCCAGCACTGAGGTTATAGATGCACACCACTCTGCCTGGATTTTTACATGAGCGCTAGGGATTGGAGTAAGCACTTTCCCAACCAGTCCATTGCTTTACCTCCACTTAAGGTAATTATTGATATTGATACTGTGATTGCACAGATTCCTTCGCAGCCCCCTTCCCACAGTGGCACGTACTAGTGAAAAAAATTTGACTAAAATTAGTAATCTCCCATTAGATACAGCCAAAGGATGAATCTTAAGCACTTGTATTACTGTCTACTTGGGGATTTAACCTGTTGACTTGCCCTCATCAGTACCACATCCTTGCAACCTACATTATTATATGGCCCTTGCCAAAGAGTATTAACAAAGAATATGAGTAAAGATGGAGATATCATTAACATTCACAAACATAAAATTATTTTTTTTAAAAATGCATTTCATTTACTATGGAGGCACCATTCAAAAGGGTGTGGGAATAAGTAGAACAGTATCAGATTTTCTAGGGTCTCCATGTATACAGAAGACTCATGTCATCATAAAAAATCACAGGACAATACTCAGAACTTCAAGGCTGCACTACCTGCTCATGTCTGTCTATAACAAGATAAATCAACACTCCCTGGCTTCCATTTTTGTCAAATTCTAGTAGTTGCTGGGGCAGAGGATATGGTATGATGAACTTTGACATTATCTTCTCCTTGAGGATTTTAGGTTGAACTGATCTTGGCCAAATCTATGAACAAACAGACATTTTTTAAAATAATTCTTGTGACTTTTAAGTAATTCTTCCCTCCAGGGGTATTGTGATGAGAATGATACTATGGGTTCTGCCTTTTATCCTGTTGAAAGGAGGTTGTCTAGAAAGTCACCACAGAAACTCTCAAGAAGATGAACAAGATGTGGCTAAGAACTGACTGTGTTAACTTTGTGTTAATGGGATCAAATTCTTTGAAGATAGGAAAAACAAATGTGGAAAAAAAGGACAAGGGATGCACTAATGATGGAAGTTGGAAAACCTGCAGCAAAAGTGTGTGTGATTAATGCTAGAGAGAAAACTTCAATCAACCCGATAAAACTGTAAGTGTTAAAGTGATGTGCTACCCCAAAGGGATCTCTGCTGTACCTATGAGTTACAACCATAAGAATGTCAAAAGGTCAACCAAAAAGTGTTTTAAAAAGTATCAGGATTATATCTGCTCCTAAATGAGCTGCTACGTGTAGGAGAAAGTTTTAACATATAGACAACTAATTGAGTTAAATTAAAATAAAAATTTGATATTCTGAAATGAGACTCAGCCAGTAGAAGAGGCCAAAGTTACAGAATAAAAATTTCACTGTAAATTAAAATGTTCAGAAGGGATTTTCTCACTATGGACTGCTAATAATCACAACACAACAATACAGATGCATCTCTTCTCATCTCCCAAAGCAGAGAGGGAAAAATGGGCCATTGTGTTCTCCAAGCCACTATACTTCGACCCAGAATAAGTCAGGGACTGATATTAACAGGATGAGCAAAACAAGTAGTTCATGAGCTCATTCTTATGAACAATACAAAATGTTGACTTCAGAGAAACCAAAAGAAGAAATGGTGGTTACTGGAGGCTAATAGAATAGGAGTGGAAGGTTTGTAAATGAGCACTAGATTGCCACTACACACCACCAAGAAGTTCCAGGGTGATATAGCTTAATAGGAATGCCACAATAATTGTGTACTGTGCATCTCAAAATGCTGCAAGGAGTTTTGAATGCCTCCAACACAAGGGCATAACAAGAGTTTGAAGAGATTGGTACATTTAGCCTGAATACAGAATGTATATATGTACTGAAACATCACAGGTGTCCCACTAACATATATGTTTTTGTGTTTTAAGTCTCAGTTAATACAAATTTAATATTTCATTGAATATGTGGTGCTGGAGGAATGACTCTATGGTTAAGAGCCCTTGCTTCTCTTGCAGAGCACCTGGAGTCAGTTCTCATCTCTCACTTCAAAAAGACAACTCCTTTTGGCCTCCACAGGCATCACACGCACCTAGTATATGTATAACCAAGCAGTCACACATATACACACATAAAAAAATCAGTGAACAAAACATTCTTCTAAGAAAACAAAACAAAGAGATTTTGCTAGTTAACTAGTGAATGAACCTGACACCCACTTAACTAGGCTGTGTAGATCACTACTTTGTCCAGGTGTTCCTACTCATCACACTGTGTGGCTCAAAGGGGACCTCATATTCACTGACAATAATATAGAGCAGAAATAATGAAATAATATGTCATCCTGGGCCATACCCTTAATACCTGGTCTCAGTGTAGTGTGGCCTCTAGTAAAGTCCCTGTGCAAATGCATATTCCCACTAAGTAGAAATTAATCATCTGCTATCTGTTCCAAACCATAGCTTATATTTCTGTCAGATGTATAAATCTTAGTTGATAAACTTTACAAATACCATAGTTCAAAGTCAGGGACAACATCCCCTTGGCCTTTCCATGCTGCTTCTAGTGCTTATAAAGGGCAAACTTAAAAAGTTGAACCCTGATCCTCAAAACTTCTTGCGAACTTGATTGGAAAATGTGGGAACAGTGTTAAATACATAACTCTGAAGGACACATACTGCAGTTCCTTCCTCTCTAAGATATCTCATCACACACAGAAAGAATCAGGAGGCGGAGGAAGAAGCTGTTATTGCTGCTATGTCTTGGCAAGACAATGCATTGTCTGTAAGCAAAACTGAAATTTACCACAATGTCTGTAAACTGAAGATTTTAAGATGGACCCATTATTTGTTATCACAAACCAAAATCCCTAAAGCATCAAATGGCAGTGATACTTTGACATTCTGTTTCAAAATGTCAGTTATGAGATGTCTGGAGTTTTTCTATAATTACCAATTCTCTGAATTCTTGTGTGACACAGTCAACAAAATTATTCTTTCTGACATTGTGGTTAGCTTGTAAACATTAGTGTTATTCGATATAGTCAAGTCTTCCAGTAAAGAATTAAGCCTCTCATATTAAAACATGAGTTATTGAAACTGTGTCTGGAACTCCTAGTGATTAAACCCCATGCTTACCACAGCATGATCATATTTGGCCACTTACTAGAAGCTTTGAGCATTTGTCTATGTTAAGAAGCCCAACGGCAGTCTGTGCAGACACAGCAACAACCTATACCACATGTGTGTTTCCAAGGCTGAGGAAACTAATAACAGCTCTCCTTCCACAACTACCTCCCCCGATTTGTATGAGTGTTTGTATTGCTTAAACCAAGAATTCACAGGGACTCTCCGAAGGGTGCTCACAAGCCTGATGGTGCATCTCAGAGCAATGTGTTCCTATGGCCAAGTCCCAGACCGAGCTAACACTGTCAGCATGATGTCTGCTGCTTCTATGCCCTGTTCCTCTGCCTTCTGCTATTATCGCACTGTCACAGTCTACTTGCTTCCACATTCATTACCTCCTCTCCCCTTTTTACTTTCATCTTTAAACGGACAGGAACTCAGCTACAACCTTTTTATTTTTTTTTTCTGGTTATGAAGCAAAGCTAAGAAGTAGAAGCATTAAGATCATGGGTAATGGCAGAAGGGAGATAGATATGTGCAACCTCATTAATTTTTCATCAAACTAAATATTAATACTGATGCCAATTTGTATATGCTTAGGGTATATGCCATAAAATATTTGGTTGCTTTCCTTATAAAGTATGGGTCTTTTTTTATATAAAGTTTGCTTTGACTTTTAAAGAACATAATTTCACCTTTTAGGCCCAAAACAAAAACCCTCACAATGTGAAGAAAGCAAAGCCAACATTCTTCATTATATTCACTTATTTGCTTCTTCCAAGTAGTTTTCTATACACTTCATGTCAAACACTGTGCTCGGTTCAGGAGATATGGAGACAAAGCAGTGACTCAACCCTTCTAAATCTTAGTACCTACTGACTGAAACATCAGCAGCCAAAGCAGCAGATGATGCCCCAGCCACAATCCATCTGTTTTTGCTTCTCCACTGACTGGCAAATGGGATACCAATAAGCAATTAGGTGTCACTGCAGATGGGGGAAGGTGCACTTCAATGTGATGGGTTTTATATTGGCCCAACTCAATAATGCTACAGTGAATGTTTAAAGTGAACCAACATAATACTGTTTCAACAGCTCAGATTTGGAGATTTCTGTCCTCATAACTAGCAGAGTTTAAACACCAGCTTCAAAAGTCACAGAGTCCTACAGCCAAGTTCTTGGGGTTAACTCTGAGTCAATGACTTACTTCTGTGTACCTCTTCCACATTTCAATTTTCTTAGGGCTATGTTGGACCCACTGAGACAATCCCACACAACTTCCTCATTTCCTCATCAGTGTGTGATAAGTAACCCTAATTCCATCCGTTACCTCAATTCTCCTTTAATGGATATAATATATTCACAGATACAGGTGATTAAAATGTTCATATGTTTGAGATACTTTGATTCCACTTTCTATGACTAGTCTTCATCATATTGTTTGCCATTTAGAGATGGAACACTGTTCTATTTCTCATGATTTAAAATTATATTTGCATTAAAATATTCAGTATATTGAGCCCATTCATTAGGCTTTATTAATTCTCATAGCATATAACTTGAGGATTTTAACCTTTTTTTTATTACTTGCATTCATCTCATTAGTTGGTGCTAACAACCTTGTATAAACCTGCCTGATGAAATACAGGGCCCTCATTTATGTTTTAATTTCAGATAAACAAATATTTTATGTCATAAATATGCAAATCATACTCAAAATATGTATTTGTTGTTCATCTTAAATTCATATTAAATTGAGCGTCTGTATTTTTATTTCCTAATTCTGTCAACTCTAATAAAACATCATTTTTAAAGTGCTGAAAATATTGATTTAATATATACTGAGTTGAGATGTGAAATGTAATGATACATTTTAATAGCATTTCATATAAAAATAGAATATTCTATTATTAAAAGTATTAATAATTATCTTTGTATACACATGTATATACTTTAAAAATTCCTAATTGGCCTTAATATTTCGAGAAATTTAGATTTCAGAATGTTTTTTAAGAAATTTTACTTTAAAAGAAAAATATATTTCTTTCTTTGATATTTGGAAATGTAGAACTACAGTTCAATAATTGGAGAACTGGTCGAAATGGACCAACTATTCTAACGTATTCTATTTGAAAAATTGGATATGAAAAGAGAGCTCCGGTGATTTAGAAAAATACAGGATTGGGATCCCTTGTAAACTATTCTTCAATAAGTGCCTCCCAAGTACAAAGAACACAAATACTGCTCTTCTGCAGAACTAAACTGGAATCCACAGTATCAGTTGGTAAGAACGTTCATATGCAAATGGAATCCGTATACAAATGCAACTGATACAGAGATGGTTCCAAATGGAAGACAAATTATCCAGAATGCTAGATGATTAAAAATAAGTGTTAAGAGATGTGTCCTGTGAGATTAATCAGCCAGGCTTCCACACCTTCCTGATGGGATGTTGTTAATCCCAAAGACGGGAGGAGAAAGACCACTGACCCAAATCATCATGGCCTAATTACTTAGAGTATTATTTTTTTCATGTATGGGGTTTTCCTATCCCTAAGGTGGGATTGAGAGGTCAGCCTTGGGTGTAGGAGAAAGGATTTTAGAGCTCACAGGTATAGGAGGGTTTCCACATGAAGGATTCTGCAAACAAAATAGACAGGGGTACAGGAGTAGAACACAAGCATGCATGTTAGTCCTAATGACATTCGGAAACAAAGACATGATTCAAGGTTGTACCAGATAATCATAATGAAGTAGTCATAGGTGGTCATATAACCTTTAAAACAATAGTAGGTTTGCAAGATGGTTATAAACAATGTTTTGAAACAAAGACAAGATTGCCATTCCTAGAATAGGCAGTTACAGTTCCATTTGTACTTAAGGTTACAGGTGGGGCATAGCCCACTCCTCACAAACAGGAATGAACCTTGTTTGTTTACTGTAGGATGGCTTATAATCCTGAAATGAAGGCAGGCTGCTTCTTCACAGTGTGACTGGAGTGACAAAGAGGGATCTTTTTTATAATACTTAACATATAGGACAGCCTTATGTTATTATAATATTCTGTAAACAATAGCATGCAAAACCATTTGAAAAAAGCATGCCTTAGGAATTCATAGCATTAATGGATTAAATTGTAAAGTGCTATGGTGTAAAAATATTAAAGAAAATATTTTTCTTTAAAAGAAAGACCATGGATTTGAGACAGAGTAAATAGGGTTAGAAGGTACATGAAAGGGAATGGAGGGAGAAAAAGAATAAAGAAAAATGTTGCATGTAATTATCTTTTAATTTCTATAAATTTCTTTTATTATGATTCAAAATAGGTGTACTTTAAGGCATGCTCCAAAATGATCTCAAGTGAATTTCACTAAGGAGAAAGATCTCTTTTGTGTGTTGGCTTAGGTTTAACAGATATACCTGATTTTCTCCAGAAAAAAAAAGCTATTATTAATTGTTCTTAATTACACATTACATGTGAAAAACATTATGTTTAAAGTAACACAGCTAAAGATGGGTCCCTGACAAAAAATACTGCAATACAGAAAACATCAGGAAAAATCTTATAAACAAACTGAATTATAACATGGGTCCATTTGGATTGGTAAAAGCTTCCCTGTAAGTATGAAACTATGCAATAATTAACATTGAAAACTAGGCTCTTCCTCATCAAACCACAGGAGAATGTGAAAAATGTAGTGTTTATTTAGGCTAGCTTTATATTAGAGGAAGAGCTTTCTGTAATTGCAAGAGATGTACACAGTATTATATAAATTTGAAATGAATCAAACACAAGCCCTTTAACATAAAAGCAGGGAAAACAGGGATTGAGAATATCAAACGGTTTAATATCATTGGGCCTGGCTCACCAGCTCCTCATCAGCATTATCAACAATGGGACAAGGATGGCTTGTAACCTTGCTGAATGCTCAAATCTGTCATGTGTGCTAAGCATTGTATCACTTTTCACAACGGAGAGCTGAAGCTTGGAGAAGTAAAATGGAGCATCCTTTGGTGGATGGCCACAAGGGGCTTTGTTTCCAACTGATGCAAGCTCAGCAGACAGAGCTGTAACTATTGTACCATGCCTCAGCCTCCACGCTAAAAATTGAATGCAATTTACTTCATCAGCGTATTACTGAAAATGATGCAGAATTGGTAACTATCACAATGGGATCAGTTAGCTGTCAGTTAGGACTGGTCTAAAAATTATGTGTTGGCTTTTATTATTTAAAAAAAATGAATGAAAATCCATATAAAACTTCCACTAGTATCTCTAGGGAAGATTGTGTGATCCCATAAACGTTTGAGAAATGAAGAGTTTAAGCAGCTACTTTTGAATGCTTTCAAGTCTAAGGGATATATATATATATATATATATATATATATATATATATATCACATATATGTACATATGTGTGTATATATACACATATATACAAATAATACACACACACACACACACACACACACACATATATATATATATATATATATATATATATTACATGGATAATATACACACAAGTTTACCTATTAATGATCTTCTTCAACAAAGAAAGAGAACTCAGATGTCTGGCTTTTTTGTTTGAATTAAGCTTTAAATTATTACAACTTTTTTCCTCAAGAAAATAATAGCCTTTCTTATTCCTATTGCCAAAAGTTTTTAAAATATTGGCTTTCTCCCAGGGCTCATAGGTTGAGTGATATTAGATAAAGCAATCAAACGAGAAAAAAAAATCAAAGACACGAAAGAGAACTTAACAGATTCTTGTTATCAAGACTCACTACTAATCATGAGAGGTCTGCTGGGCAGACATAATTTCCCTCTCTTCCTTAGGCATTGTGGGAGAGCGATTTATGACACCACATTAACTGCAAGTAGAAGGAAAATGTGGTAGAAGGGGATAAGGAGTTCACTAATGTGAGGTAAAATCAAAAGCAGTCTTCAGCCTGAGATTACTGTGTATGATAACTTCTCTGGAGTCACATCCAAGTCTACCAGCCAGCGGCACAAGTTTTTCTAGCAAAAGAAAAGTGATTTGAATGAAAAATAAAGAGGAATGAGTAGCGAGCGTGGCAGCTAGCAAAATCTGATGACCCATGCAATGTATATCTGCTGTCAGTCAGACTTTTCTCCCTTTTCTTTCGTCCTTCTTCTGTTTCTTTTTCTCTTTTAAAGTGGAGAGCAAAGATATTGAGAAATCAATGTGCTTAGTATATTTTCCATTTCCTTGCCCTAAGATATCTCATAAAACCGAAAGAAACATATGGTATGAGTGGAAGCCCCATAGGGCTCTTTGGAAAAGCAATTCAGATTCTGGATCATACACTTGTATCATGCTATGTTGATATGAATGAACTGGACTAAAGTTTATGAGACCAATAATCTGCCTTAAGTATATTTACCTTCTACAATGCTTTGTGCATTAATTTGTATCCTTTACTGCATATGTACAACAATCTTTCTGTGCATTTGGTTAAAAATTAGGTCATGCCTCTAAGTGGATGACCATTTCTTATGCAACTGTCAATTTTCTCTGCAATAGGAGCATTTTATAATTTCAGACAAGACGGCCTCATTTTTATTTGAGATGGAGAAAATAAAATTCAGAGAAGATAACTTGCATGATCAAAGCCAAAGCAAAGAGACAAAAACCTCCATTTCCTGCCTCTCAATGCAAATACTTTCCCCACTTTTGTCGTTAAATCAGTTTTCCAATACATTGACATAGACTTGGCTTGAATATGTTTACCACTTTTCCTTTTTATCGAGTTTTACAAATACATTTATCTGAACTTGACTGTAAAGTACTTTGACAGGCATTCGGGGCTGGATGGAGTGAGAATTGGGAAAACACGAAAGAATTGTGACTACTGTCTCTTCCTGAAGAGACTAAAGAGGGTTAGAAGCATAAATGTGTTGTGGAGTTCAAGACCACCAGGAAAGACAACCCAAACTCTATTGAGACTTCAATCAGTCAAATTTGATTTAAGCTGCAGCTGACCACAGTCTCCTTGGTTGGTTTTCAGACTGTAGCACAGCTAAAAAGGAGAGGGCAGTGTTTTAAAGGCAAAAAGTCACAATCTGTTCCTAGGGATGTGCACTTCTGCAGATATGAGAGATCATTTAGGTCTTTTGCATTCCCAGAATTTCTGGTATTGTGGTATTGGATTAACAGCCTCAGGCTGTTTACAAGGTTGGCCTCAGACCTCTAAAATGGAGTCCTTGGCTGCTACTGATGGATAATAAAACACAGTTTTAGAAATGCAATGTAGCAGAAATCCAGAATACATACTGAAGGAAGAAAAGAAAGAAAAAGGAAAGGATGTGATTGCTCCTAAGTATAGTGAAGGAGAATGTTTACTGTGGATAAAAAGGAGAGTGTAGTTAGAAGCAGGGATATCTGGGAGAATGTGGAGCAGACATGACCAGACTGAGTTGGGCCATGAGAGGAGAGGACCAGGGGAATAGAGAAGGGAGGGAGGGGAACCAATGGCAGTAGCAGAAGGCCAAAGGTATAGAGGGGAGGGGCAAACAAAATGTCTGGATTGGATAGGAAAAGCCTGTGGGGGAAGGGCAGCCCAGCCCCTGGGCTGGAGAGTTCAGGCTAGAGGGCTGCATATATAACCCTGTAACAGGTAGAGACTGAGGGATACTGGGAGAACCTGGCACCAGATCCAGCTTTGATATGTTAAATAGGCATATATGTAGAATTTGTAATGTTTGCAAGAAAGATTTTATGGTTTGTTTAGAAAAATAATTTCAATGAAATTAAAAGTAATGGCCGGGTGGTGGTGGCACACACCTTTAATCCCAGCACTCCAGCCGCAGAGCCAGGGGGATCTTTTCAGAGAGGCCAGCCTAGTCTATAGAGCAAGATCTAGAACAGGCACCAAAACTACATAGAGAAACCTTGTCTCAAAAAACCAAGCAAAAGAAAAAAAAAGTTGGGAAGACAAAGTTTAGAAACTTTAAGCCTCAACTAATGGAGTAGAGATAATATTTTTAGCTTAAGACGTTTAATAGGATCGCTGATAACACAGATTAGAATTTCTAGTGAGTAACTAATTCTGTAATTATGCATGTTAATCCAGATGCTCTGCTAGCAATACTTAACTCCATGAATGCAGCCCAAATCATGTTATCTATATTCAACCAGGTGAAGGTGTTAAGAACAGTGTGGCTGAATGAGAAGAGCTATGAAGAACTAACAGTGTGGCTGAATGAGAAGAGCTATGAAGAACTAACAAAGCAGGAATATTATCAAATTGCTTCATGACAGAAATCAGAGAATAATTACCAAATAATGTGATGGTTTGAATAAGAATGTCCCTCATAAATTCATATATTCGAAAATTTGGTAGTCACTAAGTGAAACTGTTTGAGAAGGTTTAGGAGTGTGGTCTTGCTGGAGGACATGTGCCATTGGATTTAGGCTTTGAGGTTTTGAATACCTAAACCATATCCAATTCGCTGTCTATCTGACTCATGCTTACAAGTTAGATATAACCATTAAGCTACTGCTTGAGAGCCATGCCTGTGAGCCAGTCTGCTGCCATGCTCTCTCTTTGCCATGATGATCATGGACTCACCCTCTGAAACTGTAAACCCTCATAAACTCTTTCTTCTCTAACTTGTCTTGGCCATATTATCACTTCACAGTGATAGAAAAGTAAGTAGATTAACCCGTATGCCCCAATAGGAGCATGGGCATGAGCTAAGGATTTGGCCTTAGAAGTAAGGGAGAGAGTATGAGTACAGTAGACATTTCAGGAAGACACACAATTCTGTAATTCATTAACAGAAATGAAAAAGGAGTAAAGGAGAAGTCAAAGTCAACTGCCATGTATAAGTCTCTGAACAACCTGTCCATGTTTCTGGAAAAGAAGTAATAAGATAGAAAGAAATTGAGACAGTGGAGAAATGAGAAGTCAAAGTTAAACATCCCCAAACTCGTGGACAGAGTAAGTTCAACCACAGTTAGTTCCACTTTCAATACAAATGCAAACATGTGTAACTTTTTTGCAAAATTCACTTTAGTGACTTAGAGTCTCTTTGGGATGAAAGGAATTGGCTTTAAATATGAAGAATTTAACCATGTTTTGGGTACATAAAAGGCATCTGGTAAGTAGCAGCTATTTTCATTGTAATAGTTTTTTTTTTTTCTTTTTTTTACATAGCTTATTTTCACACTTGGGTTGAGTGTAGCTTTAAGAGTTCAGTGTTATTTCGTTCCAGAACCTTTCTTTGAACGTGGAAAGGACAGAGCTCAGGGACACAGAGCAGTGGGCTTGGGAGAGCAGAAGCTATGCTAATGATGAGCACTTCAAGGGAAGGGTACTGGGAGAAAAGTCAAAATCAGGGATGAGTTGAGCAGAGGGAAGATGAGATAAGACAAAGAAATAAAGAGACTTAAAGCAAGCAACATGGTTTCTCTGAATGTATTCAAAAGAAAGATATAAAACTAAGGACATGGGGCAAATATATGTATTGCCATATGTAAAATATTATAAATAATAAGCAAAGTAGAAAGCTCCCGGAGAAAGGCTCTGTTTTTGCGACTTGTTTTGCAGCCCTGTGGTGATCAATGCCTGTGCTCCTAGCTGCATCCATTGCCACTATCTGGAAGAGACTTTTTCATTCTGATTGTACTTATTTCCTGCTTTGTCTCTGTCACTTCTTTAGAATAAGTCCCCAGCATAACCAAGTGTTCAATAAAGAGGAATTTTATTGGTCATTTTAGACCCAGGAGAGTGTTTATTTGAAGAAAGGGAGGCGAGGTACTATGGTGATAACTTTCTTGCTGATGTCGTAAACACTTCAAGAGTTTTGAGAATAAGCTTACAGCTTTCAATATTATTTTCAATTCAAAGTAGATGTGAACTTTAGAGAGAAAACAGCTGGCAAAAGAAATATGTAACAGGTAAAATTGCTTGAGAATCTGAAATCTTCTACTAAAGGTATATGTGTGTAGGGATGTGTGGGAATGTGGCTCTGTGGTTGTAAACACAGATGTGAGTGTGCAGTGAGAACTCATTGAAATTTTGAAATTATAAAGTTCTTTGGTAAACACTAGTAATTGGGAAAATTGTACTGCATCCAAATCCTAGATGAAAAGCTACGGACAATTAAAAACTGCTGAGAGAAGGAGAATTGACCTTCTCCAAAATGAGCAAACTATATGATTATCTAATCCCAAGGGGCTAGATATGCACATAAAAAATACTGAACAGACTAAGTAGGTTATATTTATATATTTATATACCCATATACACATGTATAATATAATAATAATAGAGAATAAATATGGTGATATTTTATTTGTGCACCCCAATAAAGCTTATCTGGGATCAGAGGAAAAAGAGAGCCACTATATTAAACATAGAGGTCAGGCAGTGGTAGCACATGCCTTTAATACTAGCATGTGGGAGGCAGAGATCCATCCTGATCTCTGTGAGTTCAAGGCCACACTGGGAACAGAACCAGGTATGGTGGTACATGCCTTTAATCCCAGTGCTAGTTAACTATAGAGGTCTGGAGGTCTATATAGACAGAAAGGAAGTGATGTAGCTGGGCGGAGAGAAAAAGTAACATAGCAGTGCACAGAAAGATAGACAGGAAGCAGCTCTTTCTTAGGTTGAGGCTTTCCTATTGTTAAGAACGTGGCTGGCTTCTTTCTGCTTCTCTGATCATTCAGTTTTCACCCCAATATCTGGCTCTGGGTTTTATTAGTAAGACCATTAGCAATTCATCTTACAAATAGGAGGCCATGATTTGAAAAGGAGTGGGAAGAGAATGATAAGGTCCTAATGGGGAGGGAGTAAGGCATAGTTATATTTTAATTAAATAAAAAAAGAGAGTAACCTAATTCATCTTCAAAGCCAAGAAGAACTCAAACCTACAATTAGTATTAATGTTATTTATTGGTTTAAAACTAACCTGTTTACAGAGTTCAGGACCCTATCAAAAGGCAAAATCTTTGAAGTGACTTTAAGGACTCATTTACATGAATTTTAAAAAGTAATTTTATAGAGAGAACAAAAAATCCTAGATTTACATGCAAGATGCCAAAATTACATAAAAATATTAGAAAGAAAAATGCATATTGAGTTCATTTTGCAAGGGCAAATAGAGAAAAATCAAGATTACCATAAAATTTGCCCAAGTTCACTTAATACTCAAGTTTCTAAATAAAAACAAGATTATTTATCTAGATGTAGTTTATCATTTAGAAATAATTTGGCTGTCTTTAATGGAAAAATGAGATTTTTTCATAAAACATCTGTCCACAGTTTTCCATCCACCATCTCCTGCCAGATCCTCCCTACCTTCCCACCCATCCAACTCCATGGCTCCTTTTTTTCTCTTTTTAGAAATAAACAGACAATTAAAAGGAAGGAATAAATAAGAATCAATAAGAGAAAGCACAACACACACACACACACAAATGAAACCCATATAAACACAAAATCAGAAACCATAATATATAAGCAAAGGGCCAGTAAAATGAAAAATGACCAAACAAAGCAAGATGAAGGAGAAATATCTACAAAAATACCATTGAGTTCACTTTGTGTTGGCCCTCTCTTTCTGGGAATGGAGCCTAGGCTTAAGTGTGGTTTGTATACAAAGTGAGATTCCATGGGAGAAAATAAATTTTTCCTTTGCAAAAAATGGCTTCACAGGTAAGGCAACTTGCTGCCATGTCTAGAGGTCTGCATTCAATCCCTGAAACCTCCATGATGGAAGGAGAGAATCAGCTCATACTAGTTGGCCTCTGACCCCCACATGACCCCACAACACATACAATATGTAAATTTAAAGATAGTTTAACATTTATTTCATTATTTAGTAGTTTTGTTTATTCAAAATCATAATACAGAAGATGTTCTCCATGAAGTGTATTTTGTTTTTTATTTGTGAAAACTTTTTACCTGTTTTCCATGCTGTAATCTCAAATAAGCCTCTCCATTCTTGGCTAGATACAGTAATCAGAAATTGAAAAGAACCACTTCCTAGTGTAATAATAAGACAAAATTTAAAGGGCTCAGAGGGAGCATTTGCCTAGTATAAGTGAGGCTTTGGGTTCTATCTCCCTGCAGAAGAAGAATTGTTCTCTTTATCTTAGGCAAGACCAGGAGAAAACCTCAGTTCTTTTGGAAGCAGAACTGTGCAGAAGCCTCATGTATGCCCCAGACAAGCTTTGCTATTGCAGGTGCACAGATAGCCTGTACACTGGAAGCCAGGATCTGTTTTGTCTTCTGCTCTCAATTCAATCTGAAATGCACCCAAACCTTTCTTGCCTGAATTTCTTCAATAAAAACTTATTTTACTTTCTTCTTATCTTTGTACATTATAATTCATACAATTTGGCAAGGGTGGAGGAATTTAACATTTTCTATATTAATGTTTTGAATGATTCAAATATACTCAAGTCCCTGGTAAATAACACACAAATTTGGTAGAAGTTTTTCATGGAATGACTTCCAAATATTGGCTACCCTAATCTTATAAGTAATCATGTAATTTATTGTCCATACTTGGAAATACATTTTCAAAGTAAATGGTGTACTATTAGCAGGGTAAATAGTGTTATATGGTCATCCAGGCCTCTTGTGGCTATTCCAATCCTAGGAGAGTTTCTGAGAGGTTTTGAAGTGATACCTGCTTTCCCTTTCTTGGATATTTAAACCCAGTGTTGCAAGAGTCCATGGGGCTATTTACTTCGGATGCCCGACCACATCCCCAGGCAAACCTTAATTCTACTTCTTTTGTAAGACCTGCTTGATTTCTCTAGAAGCATGCTATTTTCTTCCCTCTACCATCTCTGATCTCAATATTTCTATTATTCACTTTGCTCTGTAGAAGGTACCTGTATGCTTCACATTCATCACTACTTAATGTTAAGAAACTGGATAACAGTTTCTTATTAATTTCTTCATTTTCTTGAATACCAAGCAACAGAGCAAAGATTCGTGCACATATAAAATATTTAACAAATATTAAACAAACAAATAAACAAAAACCCCAAAGTGCAGTTACTAGTTTTAAGTTAAAGTAATGTGTCTTTGTACATATATGTGTCTATAAGATTCCTTAAAGTATAGTAAACATTAAAGGTTCCTAATATAGAGTATATGTTCATGTTGTCTTAGGAAAGCATATTGAGATCTTCATTTAGTTTCTACTGTATACAATTATTGTTATGTCACATGAGTTAAGTAATTAACTTAAATCTATGTATTTAATCAACAAAATGAATCTCTCTATTATATATCTACCTATCTTCTTGTATCATTTTATGAAACTAATAAGCTTGAATAATTTTTCATTTCATTTTTTTTTTTTTTTTTTCGAGACAGGGTTTCTCTGTGTAGCTTTGCGCCTTTCCTGGAGCTCACTTGGTAGCCCAGGCTGGCCTCGAACTCACAGAGATCCGCCTGGCTCTGCCTCCCGAGTGCTGGGATTAAAGGCGTGCGCCACCACTCCCGGCTTGCAAAGAGTATAATTATGTATCTGGAGTCTTCATTTTAAATTCTACCTGTTAGCCAATTAAAGGATAAGGTGGGGAATATGATGATCTGGTATATCCTACCCTCTTGCGTTTCTCTTTCAGACTTTCTTTTATGATTCTTCATTCTCTTTGTATATTTTTTTGAAATAGGGTCTCACTGCGTAGTTCTGGCTGGCTTGGAATTCACTGTGTAAATCAGGCAGGCCTAGAACTCATTGAGATCTACCTGACTCTGCTTCCTGAGTACTGGGATTAAAAGGTGTGCACTGCCATGCTGAGCTAAACTACCTAATTTTTAAGTCACCTAACAAATTTTGAAATACAGAGCTAATGATATTTACCTTCATTCAAGTAAATGAATTCCTATTCTATGTTTTGTCTCCAGGATCCTTTTAATAATGTAAGAACATTACCAACTATGATTGTTTTTAATAGTTGTTAAATATTATTTACTTCAGTCTCACCCAAGAAGCATAATTAGATTTACAGAGAAAAAAGTAAGCATAATTATCAAAATTCTAACATTTTAGCCAGGACTAGTGGCACCATTGTGTAACCCCAGACATTTGATAAGAAGGGGCATAAGCATAAGACTGTCCTGAGCTGCCAAGAGTGTTAAAGACCTGTCTGGGATACCAAATGAATTCAGGGCCAAACTGATGCTTTAGAATACTTTCATAATACAATTCAAAAAAAAAAGAAAAAGAAAAAAAGAAAAAAGCTAGATTTGTAGTTCAGTGGTAGTAAAATTCTCTAAGATGTATGCCCCACCCCCAGATTCAACTGTCTACAGCAAACACACACACACACACACACACACACACACACACACACACACACACACACACACACACACTTTAACAGAAAAAAAGGAGAGCAGAAGGAAGGAAAGAAGTAATGGAGGGAAGGAGGAAGGGAAAGAAGAAAGAAAAAGTATAACTGAATGCTTTTACATTTACCATTGCTTCATAAACTGATTCAATTCTACTTGATCCTCTGTGATTATCACCAGTATCTGATATCTCATAAACATTTTTATTGTTGTTTCACATCAATATTTAGATTATTTCTCTAGACATTTGCTTCTATTTTCCATGTCTAGGATTTTTCTTAATCTGTGTTGGGGATCCTGTACCTAGCATATGTGTGAATATCCATTATCTTCTTGGTTCTATCTGAGCATGATGAATGTTAAAATTCAAATATCTTCTGAATTACTTCTGTGATTTTTCTCCTTTAGAATTAGTTATTCTTTTCAATATGCGTTGCAATTCTTTATAATTTGTATTATTGTTTTTATTTCAATCTCAATAAGCCATGACTATTGATGTATAGATATGATTGCCAGGCCAGGCTAACTGAGAATGATTACCAGTAGAGGTCTTCTCCTTTGCTTAGGATGAATAGATTTGGACTTGTGAGATAATGATTATTTTTCTTGAATGATTTCTCTTTTCAAGAAAAGGAGGCTAGCAAACTAGAAATGGGTACTTACAGCAGGAGGGCGTTTGAACAGTTGGAAATGATGTCAGCTCTAGAAGAGGTGCATTTCCGGTACCCAATGCCCACCTATGTCTGATATAAAAGTACTTACACCCTTCTCTCTCTGTGTCTTATACCCTCAGAAGACCACCTCTGCCAGATAGATACTCCTTATTCCTCAAAACTATAATTTTAACATTCTCCTTACACTGAGGTTGGAAGAGAAGGGAGAAATTCAAGAGTCACTATTCTGACATGCATCCCTTTTCATGTTTACATGATCATCACCTTCAGATTACTTGTTGACCTTTTATTGGGAAATAGCTTAGGACTTCCTTGATGATAACCATTTATGCCCTTTGGTTTATGTAAAGCATGGAGGGAGAAGAATGTTGAGTTTTTATTTTCATTCATTCATTTAAATATGTTTGGTTTACTTATATTTTACATAGGTGAAATTTACATAAACACTTGGTTAAATATTTTTCACAATTTAAGGTGAGTGATAGTGACATATATGTGATACACCATTTAGATTTTTTTTTAAATTTCTGCACACAAAATTGTATTATGGTTTTAGTCCAAAGGAACTCTTTACTTATCATCTTCTCTTTCTGGCACTCTGTATGCTTCAAAGAGACACAAGTCTCTACTGAGTCATGGAAAATGCAACTTGAATTTACAATAAGTAAATTAGTTAATATATTCCCTATTATCTGGGTTTCATTAACACTCTATCAATACAGAAAAAGTCTTTTATATGACAAATCTCTAAATATTTTTAAATAAAGCCACAATCTATATATTATGAAAAAATTAATAATAATTATATCTAGTGTCATAGATCTTTGGATCATATCGACTGTATGGTTTTGATGAGATGTGTTAGTTCTATGGCCTTCCAGAGAGCGTCCAGCTGACTTTGTCATGATCTAGTCATGAAGTCACTGGAATTTACACACAATGCTTTAAAACTCAGTTCAGTTTAAAAGAAAAATGTGAGAAAATACCACAAGCCCATAACCACCAAATGTCTACCATTAATAGCTCTAGTACCATAGTTTCTGCTGGAGTCCCAAACACCACACAATGGAACCTAAGCAGGTTTCGTTGAATAAGCATTCCTTTGTAGTGTCAAAGAGCATAAGAATCTCTGAAAGAATTGTATGAAATATGCAAAGTTGAAGTTTTCTGTAGCGATAATATGTATACAACCATAAACAAGCACATAAAAACTCAGACAAGGCAAAGCCAAACTCCTTCCCAGACATGATTATGTGTTTCTAAAAAAATTGTTTTCCTGTCTTTTTTTTAAATGTTCACACATGCATATCATTTTACTTACCTGGAAAAGTAAGATCAAATAAATGTTTTCAGTTTTCTGTTCTCATTTGTTTCTCCCCTTCTAAAGTAATATTAAAACATCTTGGTGCAACTGGTATTATCTAGGGAAAAAACTACCACACCACCTGAGATAGTGCTTGAGCTCTAACTGAATCCTCCAAAGGGGACCATTTCAAATGAGTACAAGTTAGCAAGAAAACTCTCTCTCTCTCTCTCTCTCTCTCTCTCTCTCTCTCTCTCTCTCTCTCTCTCTCTCTCTCTCTTTCTCTCTCTCTCTCTCTCTCTCTCTCTCTCTTTCTCTCTCTCTCTCTCTCTCTCCATATATATCACCAACAGACAGAACAACATACAGGTACAGACATGCAAAGCAGATATTGTTCATTATTTCCACTCTCCTTCCTTTAAAGGACAAGTGTGGTTGTAAGGACCTTTGGTCTGAGCTGTGTGTCCTGCATCTTTCTCCATTGATATCCTGGCTTTGTAAGTATCAGACTCCAGGTTCTGTCAGCTCTTGATGCTTATGGACTATTCTTTAGAGTAGGTGTTTTATTACTAGTCAGAGAGATCTCATACACAACTCCCTTAAAGCTGTTCACATTTCCAATTACAGCATAAAAATTTTTGGCAACTGCTTCTTGGGCTTTCTTCTACATTTTTTTCTGCTAAATATTTGAAGCCAGTTACACATTGCCTCAGGAACATCTCCCTTCTCCTGCTACAGATTAATGTCTCCCTCATATTTCTTTCACTGATGTATTTACATACCTATACTTGCAAGCATATGTCTATGTTTGATAAAACACTTATGGTCTAGTTACAAATGGCTAGAGAAATAGAGATTGTCTACTTAAATCAAATGAGATCCATGACTTCCATTTATTTGGATACTTTAGTCATTAAACAAATATTTTGAAGACTGTTTCAGACTTGTTGTCATGCATATGTTTAGAAAGCAATGCTGAGCAAAGCCAAAGAAACTCCCCATCCCATCTTCATGGATGATACCTTAACGGTGATGATTCCCAGCACTGATTTCATTGCTTACTGTGTATTAAATAATTTTTGTGACTCACAAATTGTGGAAGTGCAAAACTAGAATGAGGGATCTATTAGTTCAAAAAATAAGAATGAGACAAAAGCATGTTTGAAAACAAATAAACCATCTTCCTGTCCTTTCCCATAATGCATAAAATCAAGTGTATTCTGGGTTGAAAATAGGAATGTGCAAAGATAGAGGGTGATTGTTTTATACAGCTCTGCAGTTGAATTTGTAGTCTTGGGGGAATTTGCTCCCATCAGTGGGAGTATGGCCTCATGATTATATATTCTCTGCTTACTCAACAGATATAGGAATTAATTCCCGGCACTGATTCTCCAGAGCTCTACACTTCCTTACAGTCACTACAGTTCTGTATCCCCTTACCCCTGCATTGTTTGCTCTACAAAGCAGATACATGGAAAGCACAGGAAGAGGCGAAAGGCCCAAAGCAGCAGGACACTACAGTACTTCTTCTCTTGTGAATTTTACACAGGAAGAAGCACAATCATTATAATTATTTTTTGTGTTTTGGTTTAAATATTTAGTAGTTTCAGAATAAGTGAAAGTAACAAATGATTTTGAGGGATTTATGTGGTCAATCATTTAAATAGCAAAAATTCCAACCAAAGTTATAATGCTGATCACAGGAAGAAGTATATAAACAACTCAAATTATGCACTAACCTAATCAATCCAAGTAAATGTTTATATTATTATATTGTCACTATTGTATAAACTACAACATCCACTCACTTAATGGGCACTTGCTGAGAATATACTATATAAAGGGGCTCTATTAGGGAATGTATTCATTCAGATGCATATCTATTACACAGACTGTATGGTCTACAAGCTTATATGGGATAGCATTTAAAGGCAAGAAAAGCAAACAAGAGAGTAGAGCTACTAGAAAGGTGGGTCTGAAGATAACTCTGGGTCTCTGACTTGAGTTAGGCAGTAGATGCTGTACATGGCCAGGGTGGAACAGAGCATTTTGTTTGGCAGAGTTGTGGAGGAGCTGTTTATTCATTTGTTTTACTAACTTTGCTAGACAGTTTTATGTCAACTTGACACAAGGTAAGATCATCTGAGAGGAGGAAACCTTGATTAAGAAAATGCCTCCATAAGATTAGGCTGTAGGCAAGGCTGAGGGCATTTTCTTAATTAGTGATTGAGGTGGGAGGGACAAGCCCATTGTGGGTGGTGCCAATCCTGGGATGGTGATCCTCAGTTTCATAAGAAAGCAGGCTGAGCAATCCATGATGAGCAAGCCAGTAAGCAGCACCCCTCCATGGCTGGTGCATCAGCTCCTGCCTCCAGTTTCCTGCTCTGTTGGAGTTCTTATCCTGACTTCCCTTGATGATGAATTGTAATGTGGAAAAGTATGTTAAATAATCCTCCCTTTCCTCCCCAACTTGCTTTTGGTCATGGTGCTTCATCATAACAATAGAAACCCTAACTAAGACATATTTCAGCTTTATATTTTTCTATTCTGATATTGCTTTTTGCTTGTTTGTTTTTTGTTTTTTGTTTTTGTTTTTGTTTTTATACCCAATTCTCCAGATGAAACATTGTACTCCTAGCCATGTCTTAACCATGTCTGGCTATCTGAATTTTATGGGTCCAATTAGGAAAGATAAAATGTCTTTAAGATTTCTGCCACCCTATCAGACTCTAACTACCACTAATGATTATTTTCCTGACTATTAAGTTAATGATTTTAAATATATTTTTGTTTTTTTAGCACAGTTATGTGAGTTTGGTTATACCTATGGAATGCCTCAGTAATTCTATATTTCCTTTATACTGCTTCTCCATAAGAAAAGGAAAAGTAAATTTCTTGTAATATTTAGCAGAATTCAGAAGTATGGTCAAATTACATAATTATAAATCTAATGAAAAAAAGGGTGGAAAAGTTAAATGCTGTTTGCTACTGAAAGCAGACACATCACACTTCAAAGAGCTATCAATCTTTATGGTTCTGCACTGAATGTTCTTTGTATAACTGAGAACTTGGTTATATAGAAATGTCTGCTGAAGCATCCATACAGATTATTCAACTATCTTTACTTTCATTTCTTGCTTCTTGTCATTTCCGAGAGAGCTGCATGGTTCAACAACTTTCCTGCAGTAGACACTACTTTCAGATGGCACGATGATATGCACCCTGGAAGAAAATTGCTCTCCCTGCTGTTTTCCATGTTACAAATTCTGTGTCACTAATGTATAGTTATAGAATGCATAGTTATTTGCTTTCACATCTCAAATCTGACCTCTCACCATCTATCTCCCCTGCCCTTGAGCCTGGCATCATGCTGGTGCTGGCAGGCGTCAAGAAGGCATGGGCTGAGAGCCAAGCTGATCCTTACAAGGACACTCAGAGAGGCCGACTGACACAGGGTCAATAATTAGCACAATGCCAGACACAGTGCTCAATAAGGATCTGCTGAATTAATGGATGCGTGTGTTGCCTGGCTGTTGTAAATGCTTCAAGTTGATAACCTGGGCTAATTGGCTGAGCATTATAAATGAAAATGGAGGAGCTCTTCTCTCCTGCCAGGTCAATAAACATATTTAAAGACTTCTTTTAGAGATAGAAATGTCTAGTTCATTTTTAATGTCCATGCCAATAGCTTTAACAATGTTAAAAATACTCTGAAGCATTTTATCTATCATCTTGAATAACAAAGATACTTTGAGAGAAAAGCAGACAGTAAATTTTAAGATAAGTTTTAGGATAGCACGTAATTCTATTATATAAAGTACTTCAATGGCAAAGACTAGTTATGATCTAACAGCTCTTGCTATAGTGACGGTCTAAATTTTACAACCTGGAGACTAAAGGATACATCTCTATAACATTCTGAAAATCCCAACAGTTATTACTTATTATTGAGTTCTGCAGACTGTCTCACATTTAATCACATCATAAATACAAAATAAATTCCAGTTAGCATATTTTTTATTTGTTTTACAATTTGTTTCTAAAACACACTTTTATTCCACAAAGCTGAGAAAGAGAAAAACAAATTGGCTAACCACATTCAACCATGTCTCTAAAGGCATGGATATGTCCATACACATAAAAGTAAATATAATATCCAGATTTTAAAATAGATATACACCTCTCACAGGCTCAGCATCACAGTGAGCAGCCTCAATTCCCTGGCATGTTTCTGTGTTCAATTCACATTCAAACCTTTATCTCAATTGCTGCTTTTTCGGAGACAGCTACAAATCTGTAACGCTATTGTTTTGGGAGAAAATATTTTATTTAGAAAAATTATTCCTTAAGAATTTTATGTATGTGTACAGTGAAATATGATAATATCCTTGCTGTGCTTTCTTCATCCCATTCTTCCCCAGGTCCATCATCCAATAAGTGTGCCTTCCAACTCATGCTCTCTTCTTTTAAATAAAAACAAAACACAAAGCCCAGTTAATGCTGGCCATATGTAAATAGATGTGGAGATTACCACTGGAGCATGGGTAGCCTATATCAGTACCCCATTCCTGAGGAAGAATGACTTCTCATGCCCCAGAGGCTGTCAATTGACAGCTCCTCAGTTTGGGCAGGACTTCATGAGCTCCTCCCTGGGAGAAGATACTTGAACAAATTTAAAGGCCCACTAAGAACTCAAATCTGAAATACTGTGTTATCCAATACCTTGATAAAAGATGATGATTTATTTTAATATTGAAGCACTGAATTCTCAAAAAGAGACCCAAACATATTCACAATTGTTTTTAAGCATTTCCATCTGTAGAAGTCATTATATGAAAATTAACAGTTCTGTTGTTTGAAATGTAAGGAAAGAGGATGAACAACAAGCTAGATCACACAGAAGCTCTCCCCTGCTTCAGACACTTCTTGGTCACCAGGAGTACAGATAATGTTGTAATGGTCCTCCATAGGTAATGCAGTAGACAAGAAGAGGTTCCAACACTTAATAGGACAACTGCTTACATCGCTGTTACTAGTCATATATATATATATATATATATATATATATATATTTGAGTATTTTCAAACTCAAAGAAGTACTATTTACATGACTAAACCAACAAGTGAAACACTGGACTTTGTGACACTTATTTTCCAGCTTCTATATTCTTTGCAAGTTAGAATTAAAGGTTTAATTTCTAATACTACATTTCCATCCTTATATATTGAAATACATCTTTTTATTACTAAGTGTCTAGCCCATGACTGTCTCACTTTTAACTTCCCTCTCCAAGCTTGATCCCATGTCATATGTCCATCAGGATAGTGGTGGGGATCACAAATCTATAGCATGTTCATGCTAGTCATCAGAATTTACTAAAGTTCTTTTTTTCCCCTCTGTCCAAACATAGTTGCAAGTCCCATGGATCCAGAGAAGGCCGAGTAGTCATCCTAATAAGCTTTCTCTCCCCTTGTGGAGGACTTTTCATCTGACTTGGTTGAGATTTTAAGTTACACAGGACCTCACTTTTAACTTTACAGTCCCAGGAATATAATTTCCCATGAGATCATTGATGACTTTCTAATGATGGAGGGTGGGCAGATGTTTAAGTCCTCTCTTTGAGAGATCTTTCTTACATACACATTAAGGCTGAAGGATTATCACTATAGACATCTAACATCTCCTTGTGTGCTACAAGCTTCTTCATCCCACCTCCCAAATCTGGGAACTCAGAGTTAACTTTAGTTCTCAGCTTCCTCATCTGTAGAACTGCATGCATCTAGATAAACAAACAACACACCGCATATGAGTGTTTTCTCTACTATCAGTGTTTAATGTGGGAAAATGTGAACTGAAGATTAATGACAAAGGAAATTACTTCAAGAAGGTCAATTGATCTTCACCTGCAAATACAAACAACTTTATATAATTGTCCACTGCTATCTTAATTATTCATGACCACGATCATTTGTAAATGTAAAATTAACGAGAATAGGGGCTGGGGAGATGCGGTAAGTGGTTAGGGGTGTATTAACACATTTCAGTATGTTTTGGTTTTGGTTGTGTTGCAATAAATTCTGCTTCTATGATTGGAATCATAACTGTCAAGGAATTTTTTTTTCCTCAGAGTTTCCACAGAACAGAAAAGATGTCATTTGCTTTGCAGTGGGATCTCTCAGGGACAGCTCACCTCTGTGAGCCCATATGCCCTTTCTGCCTCTGTCTTTTAATTAACATTTGGAAAAGAACAGTGACATTGTAGATAACAGGGATAGGAAAAGAGACCTAGAAAATGATAGGAAGTCTGTCAATCTTCAACACTGCTAAAGAGCATGCAATAGTGGTACTGGGGGTGGGGGGAATCATTCATAGGCCATACATACTCAAAGCAATGTAACCTTCACACACACACACACACACACACACACACACACACACACACACACACCACAGACTAAAGCATCTTGAAAGAATATAAATGAACTCGAAGTAGGAAAATTAATTCTAAATAAAGTTAAATTTAAATAAATTCAAGCAAAGGGCTGTCAAAAGAATTTCCTGCTGCTTACCTTCTCTGCTGACTGGGCTGTACCAAAAAAGATGGGGATGAAAGCTAACCAAATGATGCAAGTGGTGTACATGGTAAATCCAATAGGTTTGGCTTCATTGAATGTCTCTGGGACCCCTCTGGTTTTAATGGCATAAACAGTACAAGTGACCATCAGGAGGATACTGTATCCCAGTGAACAAATGAGTGACAGATCAGAAATGTCACACTTGAGCACTCCCCTGGCATTCTCCGGATCTAGTGTCCGCTGTTCTCCATAGTCAATGATGGTGTGTGGGGGATCCACAACAAACCACACAAACACTCCAAGGAGCTGGACAGAGATGAGGCTGAAGGTAATCACCAGCTGGGAGGCTGGACTGATAAACTTAGGTGCTGTGACAGATTTCTTCCCCTGCTCAAATATTCGGTGGATACGGTTTGTTTTGGTCAAAAGTGCTGCATAGCTGAAACACATACCAAGTCCTAGGAAAATCCGTCTGAAGGAGCATATGATTGTGTCAGGTGCCGCAATCATCAAAAAAGTGATTGAATAGCAGAGAAAAATCCCCGTGAGGAGCACATAACTAAGTTCCCGCCCAGAAGCTCTCACGATAGGTGTATCATTATAGCGGACAAATGTCACAATCACAAAGGTGGTGGCAATGATTCCCAATATTGCTATGAACACGGGTACCACAGCCCAGGGAGAATGCCACTCCAATTTGATGATGGGGATCCTCTGGCAGCCTGTGCGGTTGACGTTTGGTCTCTGATCCAAAGGGCAGAGTTCACAAGAGAGTTCATCCACCTGGTAGTTATAACCCTCACAGCGTTCACAGTGCCAGCAGCAAGGGACCCCTTTCACGGTTTTCTTCCTCTCCCCGGGCTTGCACGGCAGGCTGCAGACAGATGCTGGGTGTGTGTGTTCTCTATTAGCCCACCGCATGTCTTCCACCTGTGGGTATAAAAAATTAATGAGCCTTTCATTTTTTCCCCATTTATAATATCCTAATCCTAGCCACAGGTTTGTAATAAATCACTGAAGGCTGACAGTACAAATACAGTTTACCATAATAAGAGTCTCATTTCTTTCCCTGATACTGACTTTATAAAAGTGTTAAATGATTGGATCCAATCAGTCACTTGGATCATCAACTAGATGAGTGTCATTACTTTCCACTTACCTCTTCATGGCTGACCACTGTGATATCAAAGAAAGATTTATTGGCCCAAACAGTTTTAATATGAAAGCTTTAAAAATTAAATAAGAAGGATAAAGACAAAACAGAGCAAAAAATCCCCCCATGGAAAGGTCTTTTGTAACTAAACACAAATATATAAGTCAAAATCTTTCAAACACTAAACTAAGACATAGAAGTATATAACCAATGATTCATATCTTTCTAAAATAGTTGGGGGAATTCAGAGACTACATGCTGATTTTTGAAAGGAAATGATGCAAGCAGTTATTCTCTGACTTCTCATTGGCTCACAGATATAATAATATTTATATGCTAGGCATACACTGACAAAGATATGTTCAATAAAAGACTTAAAGAAAATGTTTACTCTTGAATGCTTGCAATCTTCAAGGTGGCTGAAAGCAATGAAATTATTACCAATGAGGATACAGAAGGGAGAACAAATAAGGTACCACACAGAGATGGGATATGTAGAGGGCAAATTTGAAAGTGCTGGGATTTGAAAGCCTCTTAGAGGCACAGACACATACAAAACCAACCAACCAACCAACAAACAAATAAATAAAGAACCAAAGTGAAAATTTTATTTACCAAGGCCAACTTCATTAACAGTCTACATGAAAAATTGCTATGCCTCAGGGTAGTCATCTTCCCAGGTAGCCCCCAGTGCCCTTGCTTCCTTGAATCTGTGCACACATGTGGTCCATTCTCACCCTGAAAGAGTGACCTATTCAAACAATGTAGTGTTCAAGGGATTATAGTCATGACTTCTGAAGCTCAGTCATAAAAGTCACTTTTTGCTTCACCCTTGTTTTCTCTTGTGTCACTCATGCTCAGGAAAGCACCACCATGGGGTCCCAAAACCTCTCAAGCAAGAACTAGGTGAAGATCGGGAGTCTCTTGCCAGCTACAGCAATGAGTTTGCCATGTTCAGAACCACCTAGAAAGTAGCTGCTTGGCTTCAGTCACACCCTCAGAGGAATTCAGCCCTTGCTTCCATCTTGACTTGTAGAAATCACTGAACTTGAACAGCCCAGCTAAGTTCTTCCTGAATTCTCAAGCTCAACACGTATGTAAGGTAATACGTGTTTATTAAGTTTCTATATTTTTGACAGTTCCATACGTGTGTAGAATATATGTTGAGTGAATATATGTTGAGCATATTTACCTCCATTATGCTCCCTTGCCCCTCTCCCATTAATCCTCTTCCTCTCCCCAACTGATCCATCTTCTCCTTTCATATCTTTTGTTTGTGAAACCCATTAAGTTTAATTATGGTCACTTAGTTGTAAGCCTATAAGTTTTGGAGCTATTTTTATACAGCAATAAAAAAAAAAAAAAAAAAAAAAAAAAAAAAAAAAAAAAAACTAATGCAGCTCAAATTAATTTTGCCCAGTCTGTGGCCACTATAACTCTAACATCAGCTAGGTAATCCATGGAGAAGGTAAACCAGGTAAGAGCAGTCATGTATCTTAAAGTCACCAGTGTGCAATGTCAGCCTCACTTCTCTATTGCTTTTAAAGTGGCCTCCCTTTGAGGACCAGGTGATGGGAGCTATTCTTATGGAAAATGACTTAAGAATGCTTTCCTCCCTTGAATCTTCCCCAACTGGGACTATTGAGAGCAGGAATTGCAGTCCCTGGTACCTAAACTATGAACTTGCTAGGAATATATGAATCTACCCAGGGTGGAGTAAAGAACTGAAATGTCTTTAATGCACAGACCTTTGAGAAAGGTGATGCTGCGTTGCGTGTCTCATCATCACAGAAAACTACCAGAGCCATCCTGCCTGCTTCCCAAGAATCAGACTAACTTTTTTTAAACAACTCCATTAGTTTTCTATTAAGTTTTAATGACTCTAAAGGGAAATTTATTTACTAGGAGGGTTTCAGAAAGAAATCTTGGACTAAAAGCATGTAGTCAGAACCTTCTCAAAAATATTGAAAAACTGAAATATTCTATTTAGTGGCTGAAATATTGATTTTAGACGATAATGGACTCATCATAAAGGACACTTGAAAGTTACATTTCAAAGGTAATTATTATAAACCTGAATTGCAATTTGTCTGAGGCTTCAGATTATAAAAAAGAGAGAAAGAGAGAGATTTAGGGTAGTCTAATCCAACACAGAAATTAAAGCCAGCATAAAAGTCTCAGAAACCTTAAACTTAAAAATTAACAGCAAAAAAATGAAACCAAATTACTATTTGCAGATGATAAGCTATTACATATAAGAGATCATAGTAACTCCACTGGAAAACATCTAGAAATGATCAATACATTCAACAAAAGTGGCCGGATACAAAAATTATCCTGTCTGTATACCCATAGCAAGCATGCTGAGAAGGAGATCATATACCCACTTCTATTTGCAATGGCCTCAGAAAGATATAGGTATAAACTTAAGGAGGTCAAAGTAAGACACAATAAAACATTTAAATCTCTAAAGAAAGAAGTTGAGGAAGATACTAGAGGAAGAAATTGTCACTTTTAATTAATATTTCAAACTTAAACAACATTTAAAAATGGAAACAAACAAAACAAAAACATAGGGAGGCTATAAAAATATGGCTCAGCAGTTAAAAGCACTTGCTGCTCTTACAGAGGTCCTGAGTATGGTTACCAGCACTCCCATAACAGTTCATAAATAACTGTAACTCCAGTTCCAGAGAATCTGACACCCTCTTCTGGCCTCTGTGGGCATGGTACATACATGGTGCACTCACATATACTTAAAATAAAAATGAATAATGTTTTTTTAAAGAATGCAAAAAATCTTATTTTAAATGACAATAAAAATAAAAATAAAATTGATTTCATTTGTTGTAGCATTAAAATCAAAATGCTTAAAAATAAGCTTAGAGCCGGGCGGTGGTGGTGCACGCCTTTAATCCCAGCACTCGGGAGGCAGAGCCAGGTAGATCTCTGTGAGTTCGAGGCCAGCCTGGACTACCAAGTGAGTTCCAGGAAAGGCGCAAAGCTACACAGAGAAACACTGTTTCAAAAAAGAAAAATAATAAGCTTAGCTAAAATAGTATAAGATTTATTCATTAAAACTACAAAACATTATTAAAAATAAAACAAAATAAAGCTTAATCAATTAAAAGAAATCCCATGCTCATAGACAATAATACCTACTATTACTAAGACAATAATACTTTAAATTTATCTATAGAATAAAAATAATGTCTGTCAAAACCTCAGGTGGATTCTCTGTTGAAATTTACCAGTGGATCCAAAATTTCACATTAAGGGATCTAGAAAAAGCAAAATCATTTTGAAAATGAAGAACAAAGATGGTACTCACACTGATTTTTTTTTTTTTTTTTTCGAGACAGGGTTTCTCTGTGTAGCTTTGTGCCTTTCCTGGATCTCGCTCTGTAGCCCAGGCTGGCCTCGAACTCACAAAGATCCACCTGCCTCTGCCTCCTGAGTGCTGGGATTAAAGGCGTGCGCTACCACTGCTCGGCCACACTGATTTTTTTTTAATATTGATTTTTATGTGTTTTGCTTACATATGTGTATGTGCAACGTGTGCATGCCTGGTGCAAGCAGAGGCCAGGAGAGGGCATTGGATCCCCTTTGCCTGGTATTACAGACAACTGTGAGCTGCCACATGGGCACTGGAAACAGAATCTGCATGCTCTAGAAGAGCAGCAAATCTTCTTAACCATTGAAGCATCTCTTTCACTCACTAAAACTGATTTTAAAATCTATCATTCAAGAATTATGATACTGGTATAAAATAAACAAACTAGAAATAATAATTTAGAAATAAATTCATGCATGCATGACCAACTGATTTTTTTCTTAAATTTAAGACTATTGGGCATTTATTTACATACAAAAGAGTAAAGTGAAACCCTGCACACATTAAGTAAAATGGTCACCCATATTCAGCTCAGGTTTAAGTCAGTTCTTTTCCTTTGGAGTAAGAGCTGTATTTCATATCAGCATATTAATAAAGATAGTGGTTCAGACTTGAAATGCTTTAGAGACAACAAAAATAGACAAAGAGTAAGGGCAAGAAAGGAATCAAAATGACTTTTAGATTTCTGATCTGAAATTCAGTTGCAGCAAGTCCCTCCCACATCTTAAGTTTAATCCATCACTAACCTCCATAGCCATGTGAAACCGTGATCCTGTGCAACACCACGGTAATGGATAGCCATTATGGGTCAAACTACCTTAGTACTTATAACATTCTTACCTAGCATTTTAATGGCATGTAATTATGTACTTATTTGATTGGTTCTAATTTATATAAAGTGTCGTGTTTTTAAGATTTAGGTTATAACCTGGGACACACTTAAAAGGTTTACTTAAAGTACACATTCTTCCTTGCTAGAGATTATGGTTCAATGTGTCTGGGAAGGAACACTAAGCCCTCTTTTAAAAAGTCCTTATTCTTAGTGGGTTTTGCACAGTAATTACAAGCATATCTTGCTAAACGTTCATTTAAATTGCATTTTCTTAGGGACACTATGGGCCACTTATTTACCATTGCATTCTACACCCTAATATGATGACTAGTACCTAATAATCTTTGGTGAATATTTGTTGAATGAATAAAGAAGGAATGAAAGAGCAAGAATGAGCAGTGGTGGTCTTCAATGAAAAGGATAGTATGGAAGAATAATTGATACTGAAAAGCAAATCATGATTTGGTTCATGAATTTCTGAGTCAAAATTGCCTAGAGCTAAGATTACAAAGGCTCAGTAATGTGCAAGGCAATTAGGGCAATAAATATTCATAATATTTATTCTAACCTCCAGAAATGGGACGAAATATGAAGGGAAGACGTCACAAGCAGAACCCTAAACACAGTAAAACACAGTAGATTCAGGAAGATCAGTGCAGGGGGGGAAAGGTGTGGTCTGAAGGATATCAGGGAAGAATCCAGTCTGTTAGCCAAGGAGCCAAGTAGATTCATAATGTTAGGGAAGAAGAAGAAGCAGTCAGTGATTCCCAGAGGTAGTCAAATTTTATGAGGAAATTATTTGATCAGCATACCTTGATTTCTTCATGAGGTAAAATTTAGTTTTTCTGTGAAATTTTGTCTCATCTACTCTACTCTACACAAGTAGACAAAACCCTATATTTTGTTAATATCCAGCCCATACATGCTTTACAACTCATTGGCTTTATATTGCAGTTGTATTGTGTATTTAGGTTTTTATTAGGTGGAGAGTAAATTGATAGTGGCAAGACACCAATTTTGCTTTGTATGAGTTTATGTTGGTACTGTAGAATTTCATGCTTGGCATACACTGATGAATAAACAGAATATGCAAAGAATTAGCCTATAACTATATATCAGTAATTGTTCTATTTGGTGTTGAGAGGCTTTGAGCAAGAGACAAATTCTTCCCTATATATGCTTGTTAACTAGAATGTTTCTTTTCTTTCTTATTTAATTTTTTGTATTAAAACAATTTTTAAATTTAAATATATTTGTTCATATTCTTTCCCTTCCCCAAGTCTTTCCAGATCCTTTCCCCCTCCCTATCCACTCAACTTTAAATTGTTTCTCAAGGAAGAAACAAGTAAGTTCCAAGATAATCAGAGCTACACAGAGAAAACTTGTATTGAAAAACAAAGCAAAAAACAAAACAATGCAACAAAAAAGCAAGAAAACAAAATAAAATACAACCCCAAAGAAAAACAAACAAACAAAACACTCACACCAAACTGTATCCAAATAAAAGCACAAAAAGAATGAAAATTCCATTATGTGTTGCTGAACTACTTCTGAACATGAAGTCTGCCCTGGAGTGGGTGATACATTTACTGTCACTCCATAAGAAAACTATAATTTTCCCTCTCCCAGTAGATCTAATGACATTTCTGTTATTAATCATTATTTTAGTGGTTAGGTTTTCATTCATTGATGTACTCATTCATTCATTTAAAAATTATAATAAAATGCAATATATTAAAATAAAAACCATCTCATTGAAGTTGGACAAGAAAAACCAACAGAAGGAAAAGAGCACAAGAGAAGGTACAAGAATCAGACCTGTTCTTTACCATGCTCAGGAATCCATGAAAACACTAAAGTAGAAGCCACAACATAAAGACAGAGGCCCTGGTGCAGACCCATGCAGGCCCTGTGCATATGACTTTAGTTCCTGTGAGCTTTGCTCATGTTGAATAAGTAACTAGAACATTTTATCTACAGTTTCAAAACAACTAATTTTGAGGAGACTAAGTCATCAGCCATGTATGTTGAAGTGATATTAGAAAATTTTCACAAGAGCTTCAAAATGTTTTGTGAATTAAAAAAAATGCAAATTCCTCAATATAGAACTGGTGAACAGCATTTAGAAGAATCCACATTCTATCTATGATTAGTTTTTGTTTTGTTTTCTTCTGAAAAATATGAACAGTGACAGGTCAAACATTGTTGTTCCTGCATTTCATCAAGTCTGCTTTGTTTTGCTTTTATCTTTCCACAACTTATGTTCTGCCTGCTGTTTTCTGGCAATTATCATATGGGTCTTCTGTATTTACCTCTAGTTCTATACCAAGAAAGAAGTCATCTAGATCTTGACTTTGAACTTGGAAATACAATGTCCTGATTATGACTGTTGAGTTATATACAACAGAATTTGTAGGCTAATGAAGAGTGCAGAAAATGAGATTTGCAATATTATTGCCAAGTGGGAAGTACACAACAAGCCCAAAACAGAACCTCTTCACAGCACCATGTATGTGCAAATCCCTAAGCACCATGAAATATTTGCTACAATGATATCAAGACAAAATCTTAGTTCTACATCCATGGCCATCCTAATTTGAATACCATGGAGTGATAATTTTTAATCATAAGCCATTATTTGTGGTGGTAATCTAATTGTACTGAAATGTGATTTTGATTGTATGTTAATAAATAAAGTTGTCCAGGGGTCAGAGCTATTAGAGCCATAGCAAGAGTGTGGCAGTGGTGGCACACGCCTTTAATTTCATAGATATCTGTGTGTACAGGGATATAGCCAGCATTGGAGACATATGCCTTTAAGACCTAGGGGGCTGTACATTCAGACAGTGATGAGGCAGTCATGTGTTTGGGTTTACAACCAATGAGAAAGCAGAACAACATACTATAAAAAAAGGAACAGACAGGAAGTAGGTCTCTTTCGCGAAGCTGGGACAGCAGGAGGAAGGGTGAGATTTTAGCTCTGAGCCCTGACCTCTCGGCTTTCTCTTTTACATTGTTTCTGTGTTTCTTATTTAATAAGATGGTTGGTTACATCAATATCTGGCGCCCAACGTGACCAGAATCCATTAAAAACTGCTTGGCTTGGCGGCAGGTCCGCTTTCCCGCAAGGGCGGCAGGCGGCCCGCGGCTGCGGTGGCACGCGGCGGCCAGTGGCGATCGACTTCTTAGTCCGAGCAGCGGATTCTTAGCCTGGGTCTAGTTCTGCTTGACCTCAAGCTGGACTATCGGTGAGCTGCTTGCTTAAATCCTGCTTGCTTAAAGCCGGTGCTACAAACAACTCAGAGTTGCCCTGCCGAACAGGGCCCTGCCTGTAAAGCCAATGCACGTGGTCGGAGCTTAAGGAAGCCAGACCCAAGCCTTGACTCAGCACAAGAGGGAACATGTGGCTGCATTTAAACTTTAGCCAGCTATGCTTTCTTGTTCTCTCTCTCTCTCTCTTTCTTTCTCTCTTTCTCTTTGGATTTACACCTGGGACACTAGGTGGCTGCTTTGAAAATCCCCTCGGATTTCTACTGTTCTACACAGATTTGGTAAGTCATATCATATCAGATATTTTAAAGGAAACTATCTAAAAGAGAATTTTTCCACATTAAAAAACAAATGGGTTTTATGTGTACATTGGAAGAAAATTGGTTTTTGTTTGAAATTTTAGGCAGTCTGGCAATGGAACAACTATATAATATTAGTATTGGTGGAATTACGCAACTTATCACTATAATAATCCACATTTTAATATTTAAAAAGATAGTCAATTTAAGTGCCAGGATAACAGCTTTAGAAGAACTTGTTAAACCTGTAAAAATTCAGACAGAAGAAATTAACAGTGAAGTTGTTTCAAGTCGGGATCATAAGGTTGCAGAAAGAAAGACTGTTTTCACACAGTCACCCTTAATTTATCCTGTAACCATACAGCAGATGCCTGATCAAATGGCTACACAAAATAATTGGGCTCCAATTGAAATGTTGGATTTAAAAAGGTTTAAGGAGGCAATAGTATCTTATGGCATGCATTCCCCATATGTAAAGCAAATGTTAAACTCTTGGTCAACATATAATAGGATAGTACCACAGGACTGGCGGGACCTTGCACAAGGTGTTCTGGAACCCAGCCAGAGACTTCAATTTCTGACTTGGTTTAAGGAGGAGGCTAAAAACATAGAAAAACAATGGAGGGATAAAGGAATACAAGTTTGCCAGGATCAGCTTATGGGCGAAGGCCAATATGCTTCAGCACAAACACAATGTTTATATGATGTCCAAACCCTAATTTTATGTCAAATGGCAGCCTTGAATGCATGGGACAGAGTTGAGGAACCAGGACAAAAATCTGAGTCATTTACAAAGGTGATGCAAGGCCCAAAAGAGTCTTTTACAGATTTTTTACAAAGACTGGCTTCAGCAGTAAAGAGAATGGTCTCGGATTCAGAAGCTAGTAAGGCAATAATTGAATCCTTGGCCTTTGAGAATGTGAATGCAGCATGCAAAAGAATAATCAGGCCATTAAGGGCAAGATCTGCACCTATGGAAGATTGGATTAGAGAAACAATTAATGTTGAAGCTGATGAGCATGATGATACAAGGGTAGGAGAAGTAATTTCAAAAGGTTTGAGGTGTGTTAGATGTTTTGGATGTGGAAAGCAAGGACATTTGAAAAGGGACTGTAGACAGGTCATTCCCAGAAACAATGTTTCTTCAAGGAACAATGGCAACAGAATGCCCCTTCCTTCTGGAGTATGCAGAAGGTGTGGTAAGGGAAAACACTGGACCAACAAATGTAGATCAACAAAGGACAGACAAGGTAATCCTTTGCCTCAGTCGTCGGGAAACTCCCAGAGGGGCCTCAGGCAGGCCTCCAGTGCAAATCCAGTTCAAACCTTTCCTGCAGCCATAGAGGAAATGCCTGCTCTGGAGAGCGATTAAATAACCAAATGCCTATTGGAATAAATCATGCTGGTCAGGATGATGAAACAGAGAGAATAGAAAATTCAGGAGAAAACATAAAGAAAATTTTTTGGCAAACTTCTATTAATGAACAAAGACCAAAATTAACGATAAAAATAAATGGTGTTTTGTTGTCTGGTCTGTTAGACACAGGTGCGGATGTTACCATAATTGCACCAGAATTTTGGCATCCAACTTGGCCTCTTCAGGAGGTAAACGTTCAACTGTTAGGAATTGGGACATTATCTCAGGTGAAACAGAGTGCAAGATGGCTCGAATGTATAGGTCCAGAAGGACAGAGAGGAAAATTAAAACCATATGTGGCTAACATAACTATGAACCTGTGGGGTCGAGACTTGTTGCAACAATGGAATACTCAGATTAACATCCCTCCAATCTCAGAAACAAATCATAAACTAGCACATGTTACTGAGAGAAATATTAGAAGATATTGTTCTAATGAGTGGTCACCAGCCATCCATATTATACAAGAACAGGACACAATAACTGATGATCTTCCAAAGACACCAACAGCTCTACCTTTAAAATGGTTAACAGACAAGCCTGTATGGGTCCAACAATGGCCTTTAACAACAGAGAAACTCCAGGCTTTAGAAGAGCTGGTAGAAGAACAGTTAAATGCTCAGCATATTGAAGAATCAACCAGCCCCTGGAATTCTCCTGTATTTGTTATTAAAAAGAAATCTGGTAAATGGAGAATGGTAACAGACCTTAGAGCAATTAACAAAGTAATTCAGCCAATGGGCTCTCTACAACCTGGGATGCCTTTGCCTACTCTGTTACCAAAAGGATGGCCTCTCATAGTTATTGATTTAAAAGACTGTTTCTTTTCAATACCCTTACAAGAAAAAGACAAAGAAAGATTTGCTTTTACAGTGCCTACTTATAATAATTCTCAACCGGTTAAAAGATTTCAATGGAGGGTCCTCCCACAGGGAATGTTGAATAGCCCAACTCTGTGCCAATATTTTGTACAACAGCCATTGGAAGTGATACGTAAAAAATTTCCTAAATCTATAATTTATCATTATATGGACGATATTTTACTAGCTGACTCAAATGCAGATACTTTAGAAATAATGTTTGAAGAAGTAAAGAAAATTTTGCCTTGCTGGGGATTACAAATTGCTCCTGAAAAGATACAAAGAGGAGATTCTATTAATTATTTAGGATATAAAATAGAGCTACAAAATATTAGACCCCAAAAGGTGCAAATTCGGAGAGATAGACTACAGACTCTTAATGACTTTCAAAGATTATTTGGAGATATTTCTCATCTACGAACTATTGTTGGGGTAAAAAATGATGAACTGACTAATTTGTTCAGAACCTTAAAAGGTGACAAGGACTTAAATAGTCCAAGAGAATTATCACCTGAAGCTGAGAAAGAATTGGCCTTGGTAGAAAAGAAAGTGCATGAAGGACACGTGGATCGTATTGATCCAAAGCTGGATTGCATTTTGGTTATTTTACCTTCTAGGCATTCTCCTACTGGAATATTAATGCAGAGGGAAGATATTATATTGGAATGGATATTTTTACCAAATAAACCAAATAAAAAATTAAAAACTTATGTGGAAAAAATCTCTGACTTGATTTACAAAGGAAAACTGAGACTTCGTCAATTAGCAGGCATAGACCCAGCAGAAATTGTCGTACCATTAACTAAGGAGGACATTGAAAAATTATGGACAGAAAGTGAACCTTGGCAAAGAGCTTGCAGTAATTTTTTGGGAGAAATTAGCAACAAATATCCCAAAAGCAATAGAATTGATCTTATAAAGAGAGCTGAATTTATCCCTGATGCTTCAGAATTAACTTCACTATTTATTCAATTACAAGATACAATCAGGAAAAGGAATCATCCTTTATATATAACTCACATTCGATCCCATACTGGTCTGCCAGGCCCTCTAGCACAAGGCAATGATGAGATTGATAAATTATTGATAGGAAATGTGCTGGAGGCCTCAGAATTTCATAAAAAACATCACGTCAATAGTAAAGGTTTAAAAAAGGATTTTTCCATAACCTGGCAACAAGCCAAAGAAATAGTAAAGAAATGTCCTACTTGTTCCTTCTACAATCAAACGCCATTACCAGCAGGATGTAACCCAAAGGGTACTCAGAGAAATGAAATCTGGCAGATGGACGTGTTTCACTTGGCAGAATTTGGAAAACTGAAATATGTACACCACACCATCGATACTTATTCAGGATTTCAATGGGCAACTGCTTTGAGTTCTGAAAAAGCTGATTCTGTAATCACTCATTTGCTAAAAGTTATGGCCATCATGGGTATACCTGCACAAATCAAAACTGACAATGCTCCATCATATGTCTCTGTTAAAATGAAACAGTTTTTTGCTTATTACAATATAAAGCATATTACAGGCATACCACATAATCCTACAGGTCAAGCAGTTATAGAAAGATCAAACAGAACTCTAAAGGATATGCTAAATAAACAGAAATGGGTAACAAAAACCCCCAGAAATAGACTGCATAATGCTCTTCTAACTTTGAATTTTCTGAATGCCAATGAGAAAGGAACAACAGCTGCAGAGAGACATTGGATAATAGAAAAAACTACAGAATTAAATCAGCCTATATACTTTAAGGATGTGCTGACCTCAGAATGGAAACCAGGGTATGTATTACATTGGGGACGAGGTTTTGCTTTTGTTTCTACAGGAGAAGATAAGCTGTGGATACCATCAAAATTGAACTAACTGGTATCAATAACACATGCCTTTTCATTTAATCAGATAATAACATGTCCAAAGGAAACATCCCCAAAATTAGTCTTGGGGAAAGGTTTTTGTTTTTGTCTTTTAGGAGAATGAAGGTTAAGGAATCTGAAGAACACTGGACAAATGAGACAACTGAAGAAAAGGGACAAATCATCTATCCCAAGAAACAGAGTGAAACGGTGTATGGGTATATATTATCTAAAAAATTTTTATGTCTTCCTAAATGTTTGTTTCTGCTCTTCTCTAAAGATTTAACACTATTGGTTTTCTAATAGTCCCAGTTCAATTAAAATTTAAAGCTGACTTTGGAGTTGGAGAATGGCTCTCTCCTTCTTTAAAATGAAGCATGTTGTTAAAAGGAAAATGCAAACTACCTGTATCATGCCAGAATAAAAGAGCCATCTTCTGCTATGGTACAGGATAAAAACAAAATTAATTCTATTACTAATCTCAACTCTTTGATTCTATTTTGATTCTTTAAACTTTTCTCAAAGTATAAATTTTATATCAAAATTTACAAGATTAATATATATATATATATATATTTTAAACTTTGTTAAGATATGAATGGTCATATAGAGTACTAACTAATTCTAGAAAAAAGGCTAGCTGCATATATATTTTTGTGTTCGAGTCTCTTATCAGTTTTCTGCAGGAAATCATGGCCAGGCCTAACATCAACTGAAGTCTCCAGAAAGAAGATGGGGCCCCACAACAACAACAATTCCACGTGGACAATAATAATATCATTAAGCTGACAAACATCATCCATAGATCAGCTTTGAACTATAAGGTGCTCAGAGCAATTTTGAGATGACTAGCTGAGATGATCCAGTCTCAAAGACTACTTGAATAAGGACTTGAGATAAACCCTGAACTTTGGCATTATACACAGACTGGATAATGAAGGATATAGTTACCTCTCCTAGAATTTGACAATTAACCTAAAATTTTTCTTTCAGGATAAAGAAAACTTCGCCCATACCCAGCAGGAAGCAATTTTAAGAATATGACGCCCACATTCCCAAAGAGGTGGTGTGGGGCGGGTGGTTTTTTTGGTCTTTTTAATGGATTTTGGGTCTGGGATAATTTTCAGTGTTTAGGGGGGTTGGTTACAAGTTATTGTCAAGGGTTAGGAAAAAGGCTAAGCAAAGGAGATTAGATTTAAGGTTCTTGTTTTAAAAAAAAAAGAAAGAAAGAAAGAAAAGAAAAAGACAATTACTAATTTTAAATACTTTACATTGGATTGGATTGTTTTATATTGTATACAAATTTGAAATTGATATTGTTAGAAAATCAATTACTAATTTTAAATACTTTACATTGGATTGAATTGTTTTATATTGTATACAAATTTGAAACTGATATTGTTAGAAAATGCTATATGTATATTTCTAATTGTATTTATACCATTCATTTAACAATGCAATGCAAATTTCTGATCCTTGAATGTTATTATTACCAACTATTAGGATATAAAGAAATGAAAGTTAGTAGTTAGACATTACAATAGAACTTGTAGTCATATTAGATATGTTTTAAAATTGAGCAGAGATGTTTTAGACAGGTCATCTTCAAACCCTTCAGAGATCTATAGAATATGGCATTTAAAATGTTTTAATAACTTAGAAAATTTTTCTTTTTTGAGACATGTCGGCTCCTGGCAGTACTAATCTACTTCAAAGAAAATATGGGCATTGTAGAAACTGCATATGGAGTCAACTTTCATTTTGGCAAAAGTTAGCCACTGGACAACAAAGTATCCTCGAATCAACAGGACAAAATGGACAGACAGATCACGAAACAAGGGACTACTGATTCTTGCCAAAACAAGTGTGGTTATGGCTTTATCAAAAGGCATCTTCTGAGGCCAGGACAATATGGCCCTATCCCTGAAGTGGCCTTCGCATCCGGAAAAGGTATGGTGCCCTTTTCTTTGAAAGCAGCTTAACAGGCAGAGGGCCGATGGATTCTGTTGTACAATGGAACAGCAGCTGACAGCTCATGCCTCTCAAAAGTAGACTGGTATTTAATAGAGGAATGTGGAGAAGAAGGGGATGCTGAGATGAAGCCATATATACACAGCCAAGAAGAATGGACAGCTGAATTTAAAAACTGTCACCAATTTCCAGAATTTAAAATCCTGAATCATGACAGGACACTAGTGGAATTCAGGTGTTTCTGGTACGTGGACTGCTCTCACCCAATGTGAGGTTGAACTGTTGACCTTGTGTACATCCTACTTCACAAATGAGTCTGTCAGATACACTAAGCCTATAGGCTGAAGATGATGCCCCAACACTGCGGAGAAACCTCAGGTGACTGCCTAGGCAGCTGGCTGTTTCTGTCAACTCACAAAATTTTTTGGAAGTTGCTTGCATGCACTTCCTGTTTTTATTTTTGTTAGCTAATATTATTCCCTTCTTGGGTCTCTGAGGGAGTTGAAGATTAGTTAGTTATGGTTGAAGATTAGTTAGTTATAGTTGAAAATTAATTAGGATAGAAAGTACATTAGATACATCTTGGAAATACCAAAATAGGATAGATAATGGAATTATTTTCTCTGATTTGTCAAAACCTGTTTAGGTATTTATTACTTGTATATATTGTATATAGTTATTGTACTTTTGTATATAGTTTTTCTTTTGTTAGTTATAACCTTTTGCTTTTTTCTCTTTATTAAAATAGAAAAGGGGAAATGTGGTGGTAATCTAATTGTACTGAAATGTGATTTTGATTGTATGTTAATAAATAAAGTTGTCCGGGGGTCAGAGCTATTAGAGCCATAGCAAGAGTGTGGCGGTGGTGGCACACGCCTTTAATCCCATAGATATCTGTGTGTTCAGGGATATAGCCAGCATTGGAGACATATGCCTTTAAGACCTAGGGGGCTGTACATTCAGACAGTGACGAGGCAGTCATGTGTTTGGGTTTACAACCAATGAGAAAGCAGAACAACATACTATAAAAAAAGGAACAGACAGGAAGTAGGTCTCTTTCGCGAAGCTGGGACAGCAGGAGGAAGGGTGAGATTTTAGCTCTGAGCTCTGACCTCTCGGCTTTCTCTTTTACATTGTTTCTGTGTTTCTTATTTAATAAGACGGTTGGTTACATCAATAATTATTGTGTGATTTTTTTTTGCTATATGCACTATTACATATTCTAGATGACTACAGTTGGAGTTTCAAGTAATTCTTTTAATAATGTTTTTATATAGGAATAAGTTATCTAGATGTTTTCTATGGAAATTAATTCTTTAACTTCTCAGATTGGTTTAGTACATTTACTTAATACTTAAAAAGTATTCAAAGCATTTATATTTTGAACTTAAATTCAGCTAAATATTAAAATACCATTTAAATGTCACATGACTAATTGCATTAAACACAAAGTGTCAGTGTTTTATGAAAGCTAAGTTCAGTTAAATGGGTCTTTCACTACTAATTGGAGGGGAAAGTAAATAATGTGAAAGTCAGCTCAGTTCTAAAACTCACTTGTGGCAATCCTTTAAACTTTCAGAATAACCCATTTAATTATGCATGTTTCTTACTTTTTCTGACATGACATGACTCTCAATTCATACATATACTAATGTAGTTCATTGCAAAATGTTCTGTGTTTATATATAAACAACACACTCAATAATTCGCTCATTAGAATATTTTTATTCAGTCTTAGCTCATATGATTTGATGGCTATATAGCTCAGCCTATAGAAGATTTTGGGGGAAAATGCTTTCAGAACATTAAGATATACATGTAAAGGCTGGAAAGGAAGTTCGGTGGATAAAAGCACTTGCTGCTCTTGCAGAAGACCCAGGTTCAGTTCAGAGGACTCAGCTCCCACACAGTAGAGAATCCATCTGTAACTATGGCTCCAGGGAATCCAGTGCCTCAGGATACTGCAGGCACTTGCACTAAGGTGCACAACACATGAGCACACATACATACAAACACACACACACACACACACACACACACAAGCATACAAAGATATACAATTGTGTACATACACACACAAACAAACATACACATATGGATACAAACACACACAGGATTAAAAATAAGTCTTAAAAAATAAATAGAAACATGCACAGGTGGACTTGGAATGCACACATTCAGTAGCATGCCATTTTGTAGCACAGAACCTGCAAGGCATAAAGATAACAAGAACACTGACTGTAATGTTGGATAACATTTACTGAGGGTCCACTATACGCCGGTGTATTATAAGACTGAGCACTGAGAGTTTTAACAATTCTGAGTTGGGCATTTTTTTCCCAACTTATTTAAGGAGGATAAGACTATAGATAACATTACTTGTATCACACTATTATTTAATGAGGGTGAGTAGATTCATGTCCAGGCCACAGAGTCAATAATGTTCTTTTGCCTCTCTGCATAGCTTCCAGACCAGTGAAGGACAACAGTAGACAGCAAAACGCTCATGGAAATTGTCTATATTAAGTACATACAGAGTAGGAAGTAGGGGACAGGAAACAGGGAAGAAGGCATAGTTTTAACTCCCTAGGTGAGGGGAGTCTTACCAGCAGACTCAGTTCACTGGAGATGGAAAGGAAAGATTGAGTAGAAAAGGGATCAATATATTAGTGTTTCTCCACATTCAGTATAGTGAAAGTTTAGTTCCCACCATGGCTTCTTTGGGAAGGTATGTAAACTTTAGAGATGAGGCTTAATAGCATTCATCTAGTCACTGAGGGTTATGTCTTCCTTAGTGACCCTGAATCCCTGTCTCTCTCACTTCATGACCATTAAAGTGAACAGTTTTGCACTTATATGCATGCTCTATCATTGCCATATGAAACTCCTTTATAGCAAGTAACAATAGGTTCATTTCATCGTGGGCAGAAGCCCCCTTTTCTTTGTAAGCTGAGTGTCTCATGCCCCTGTTATAGTGGTGGGGAGCTAACACAACACACCTTAGATAGGTTAAAAAGAAAAGTATGTCCTGGATCAGAATCCTTATAACCCTGTGACCCCCCTCCCCTCACAATCACTACAGTGAAAGTTTCATTCTTCTTAGGAGAGGTCTAGCTGTGTCCTTTTATGTAAGACCAAAACAGAGGCTACATTATCCACTTGGCCTGTTTTATTGAAAATAGTTCTAATTGGTACAGTTCCTGAAAGTGTACTAAAGGTTTGTTCAATCCAAGACACTTGACACAGTTGGAACTGGACTATTAATGCTATTATCCTGGAGCATTCCAATCCAGTAGATTTAATAAATCAAATTTGGTATGTTTAGATTTGATATCAGGTATTTTCCAATGAAACAACAGAAACAAAAAATACTCGTGTATCAAAAATTTTTAAATGAGCCTTTATTTTTCTCTAATGGGAGTCCAAATATTATCAGGCATTGGAAAGATTTTTCTTGATGGAAAGAGATGTGAAGCAAACAGGAGGGACTTGGAGAAAGCAGAAGCAGTGCATAGAGAAAGAGGCACAAAAGATGTTAAATGACTTCAGAGATATCCTTGCTTTTCGACATTTAGCGTGTGATTGCACGTTGGTATTTCTACACTCAGAGAACAGAGAACAAATTAGAGAAGTCAGTTTTCTTCTGACTGCCATTTTGCTGAACCCTCTTTCTGGCCCTTGAGATGTCTTAAAGCGCATGCACGAAATGATAAAATGTTGCTTTAGTAAAAGAATATTAAAAGAGCATTAAAGAACTTATATGTTATAATCATCATGGTTAATAATATATTAATTATAGTGGTATTGGTTATTATTTTAATTTATACTGAATTATAATATATATAGTATTATTAATTATAATTTCCTAAAGTTAAGTAAATACAAAAATTGAGAGGTAAACATGAAGTAGCTTACTCAAAATCAGAGTTAAAAAAAGGGCAATGTGTGAGAAGTAAAGCAATAATAGCGTTAAAAGAGAACCCAAGAGTCCCAACATCTATATAACAAGCATCTAGGAGAAAGGAACAGACACTAAGACACTAAGATTGGTCTAGGTAAAATTAGATGAAATTTCGAATCCAACGGTTTTGTTGAGATTCCCAGACAATATATAAACATATGCAAATTTTAGGATTTACCATGTTATGAATCCAAAATCCTGGCAGTGAACAGATCTTAAATGATTCTGGAGACTTTGCTACCCTTCCCTCCCTGCCACAAAAAGTTTGCATAGCATAGTCTATTTGAAACCTGAGATACAGAACATAATGTAGTACCTATTCATCTTGAAGTAAAATTATTTTTAGCCTGGGTCTTGAAAACTTATTGTTAAGCATAATAGTATCACTTCAAGGATAATAAAAGACATTTTTATGTATTCATTTTATGTATTCACACTCTCAAAAATCTTTCACTTTTCAGTCCCACAAAACCATTGGCAAATGTGATTTTACAAGAAACAAGCAAGATTCATAGGATTCTCCTGAATGGCCTAAAAGGCAGATCTCCAGTACAGCCATGATCTCATCTGAGGGGCATTAGTTAAACAGTCATGGCAGAGACTATCACAGAATATGAAACTATAAACTAGCCAGCTGTCCTTTTGGGAAAGTTTGAAGTTAATTATTTCATGTGAAAAAAAATCAGTAAGAAATGAAACAAATAACTTTCTAAACTGATGGTTGTAAGCTATGGGGATAATACAAATTTCCAAGAAATCAAAATTAACTACAATGTATGTGGGAGCACATTTTTAAACAGAAATTATATGACCGTGATATATGTAAGGGAGACATACATCAGTGTTGGAATTGTCAATTACAGAGGAGGACGAGTGTGGGAGAGAACCAGATAGTCCATATGAGAAGTTATTCAAAACTGACATCACAGAAAGATACAAAGCAGCAAGCAAGATAAGTGTTTTATTTAGAAACAAGTCATAAATCACATCAAGAAACCAATTTGTTTAAAAGGCTGAAGGCAGCTATCTCTCAGCATTGGAGAACAGATAAATTCATAAATACAGACATTATGTCTTTAGTACACAGATATCATGGGCTGGCCTTTTCCATATATGCTTTACTAAAATAATTAATTTGAAATCCTGTGTATAAAAATTTGATAAACATTTTTTTTAAAAATTGGTTGAAATAAAATGGTAAAAAGCCCAGTAAAAAAGATCATAAGAAATAAAGTTTAGAGAGTTAAAAAGGCATGTCAAATACAAATAAAAACTGGAAATGTTGGAGCATCATAGTTCACATAAAAACAAATTACTGGTGAGAGGCCAATTTATAAAGCTCAAACAATGGAGGAAAGGGTTATAATGTTGGAAAATATAAATTAAAACAAAAGACAAAGGCAACTTAAGAACTATGAATGCCTACATTTCTAAAAATAAAAAGTAAAATAAATTATATGGAAAGACAACAAAGAAAATGAGGGTATGGTGAAAGAATTTTTTCTAAAGACTAAGTGGAAAGACTTAAAGTTAACAATAAATAAATGGAAGATATTGATCTTAAACATAAGCCTGGTAAAAGTTTGTAAGTTAAAAAAAATCCTAATATAGTTTCATTTTGATTTTTTAGGGAATTTTTCTAACAAAAATAAAATTGGCAACTTATTTTCCATTTTTAAGGACTAGAGAAAAACTTTGATCAGTAACCACTCTGAAAACAAAACACATAAAAATCATTGTATTGTAAGAAACAAACAAACAACAACAGAAAAAAACACCAGAAAAGCCAGTGCTTCCTGCTGGATATTAAAGCAAACATGAAAAATCAAGAAAGAGTCATAAGACATAAGATGAGTTTAATCCAAGGAGCTTCTGAGAGTTTTCAATAATGTGATCAAATCTAGTTACAAAACTGGATACAACTATGAAATGTAGTTTAAAATGATATATTAATATGAACCAAAGAACAAAATTATAATAAACATGATACAATCACCTAGGTCTCAATGAAAATTTAACTTGTACGTGCTTTTATGGGTAAGAAAGCACACAAGTAAACTGTCAGAAAACAAACAAACAAAAAAAAATCGATAAATTGACAAAGCCCAAAGCTTGGATAAAACGTACTAGGAAGATGGTTATAAAGATTTTTTTTTAAAATCTTGTTTGGACCACATTTCTTGATGACAGTTTTTAGAAAAACTAGAAATAAATGAATGCCATAAACAGGAAATACAACAAGTTAGAAATGAATGACTCTCTTCACAAATCTGATTAAATCTACAATTAAAACCCCTTAGAAACACAATGTAACAAAAATAGAGCAAACAAAGCACATGTAATATAGACAAACATATCTGTGTGTAGAAGACAAATTTTCATTCCGCGATGTGTTCATCGTATGCAGAGAATATGAAATTTAAGTGAACTTACTTAGTATTCAATTCTAGGAGGAAGACAAGGATGTTATATAAACCCCTGTGATAGGAGAAGGAGAGGCAGGACCTCCACTTATGACTCCCCATTGCCCTCCCAGACCTTCAAGTGACCTTGGAAAATGCTAGAATATATTCCATGTGGAAGGTGGAATGAAAGAAGCACTCCATGATACAGAGTTTAAGAATAGCAATTCTTTTCAACTCTGGTAGAATTCTACTGTGAGTCCATCTAGAGATGGTCAGTTTATTGTGAAGGCTTTTGGTTACTGTTTCAATGTCTTCCTTTGCTACGGTTTTGTTGAGGTTCTTGGTCTCTTCTGGGTTTAACTTTTGCAGTTTGGATGAATCAAGAAATTCATCCATTTCTTCTAGATTTTCCTGCTTAACGGAGTACAGGTTTTTGAAGTATCCCCTCATAATACTATAATTTCTTTGGTGATTTCTCTAATGCTCCCCTGCTCATTTTAGAACCTGTTAATTTGGTTCCCCTTTTCTTGCTTTTTTTTAATTGGATTAAGGGATTGTAGATCTTATTTACCACCCTCAAAAACCAAACATTTGTAATATTTTGTTTGCTTCTATTTCATTAATTTCTGCTTTGATTTTTGTTATTTATGATCATCTACTGGGTTTTGTTTCTTCTTTAATTTCCAAATTATTGAGCTGCATCATTAATTTATTTATTAGTGCTCTTTCTGACTTGTGTGTGTGTGTGCGCGCGCGCGCGCGCGCGTGCGCGCGTGCGCGTGCATGTGTGTGTGTGTGTATGTGTGTGTGTGTGTGTGTGTGTGTGTGTGTGTGTGTGTGTGTGTGCTTGAGACAGGGTTTATCTGTTTAACAGTCCTTGCTTTACTGGAACTTGGTCTGTAGATCAGGCTAGCTTTGAACGCAGAGATCTGCCTGCCTCTGCCTCCTGAGTGTGGGGTTAAAGGTTTGCACCACCACATCTGGCTTCTTTCTGATTTTTTAATGTCGGTACTTAGGGTTATAAATGTTCTCTCTTAGAACTACTATGTGTCTCTTAGAACTACTTAATGTGTCCTGGAAGTTTTGTGTGGTTTCACTTTTTTTAGTTCTAAGGAATGTTTCTTTTTTCTATCTTTATTCTTCTTTGACCCATTCATTGTTTAATAATGAGTTTTTTAGTATCAATGAGTTAATGTATTTACCAATTGATATAGCCACTCTGGAAAAGATTATGGACAATCCTCAAAACAAAAAAATAAAATTCAACATATAACTGATATATACCATTTTTAACATAGTTCCAAAGGAACTATCATACCACATAGATACTTAACCAACAATGTTCATAGTCACCCTGTTCACAATATCTAGGAAATGGAAACAACCTAAATGTTTTTCAAAAGATGAATGAATAATAAAAATAAGTTACATGTATATAATGGAATCCTATTTATCTGTAAAAAAAAATAAATCATGAAATCTACAGATACATGGATGGACCTAGGAAAGATTATATTGAATAAGGTAAACTAGACCACGAAAGATAAACACCACTCACATGATTTCTGTCATCTGTGGTTCCTAGCTCCAAATACTCAAATGTAAGTGTAGTTACCCACCCCCCTCATCAAAGAATCCTTTCTTTACAGCAAGTAGACACCATCACAGAAAACCACAACTCCACACAATGCAGAGATCAACAGATCTTGGAGAAACAGTCACAATAGAGAGATTTACACACATCACAGCTCCTCTATTTATGGCTCAGGAAATATCACAGAAGAGGAGGCAGAAAGACAGTAAGCACCAGAACACCAGAATCCTGCTATAAGACAGTCTTTCACAGAAATGGCTGCACGTACAAGATTGGAACAACGGTATTGTCAATGGACATATTAACACAGAAGGAAAAAAAAATTCACAGGGTCCCACTCCTAGACAAAGAACTACAGCAACTAATGACTGCTGAGAAGAGAATTAGCCTTTCCCAGGGAAGAGCTCCCTTGTTGGTTGGACTCAGCAGGTTCTCTATTCACATACATACATTCACACACACACACACACAAGCATGTGCACACATGCACACACACACACACACACACACACACACACACACACACACACTCGCGTAAAACAATAATAATCAATGAATAAGAGTCTACCAACTTCAGAGTGCAGCAGAGAAATAGGAGTTGATCTGAGGAGGGTTGCTGCTGGGGGCTAGAGTGAGGAAAAGGAGGAAAGAAAGTTATGCAGGTGTATTTCAAATAATTTAATATGTAAATATGTATTCAGCCTATGCTCCAGACAATAGCCCTGCACTCACACCCATGTAAAGCAACCCTAATTAAGGTAGATAGGTGGGTGAGAAATACAAAAGGTCATGAAAGTAGAAGGAGGATTTTCTGGGAAGTAAAAGCTTTTCAGTGGAAAAGGAATATGAAGAGGCAATGGGGAGAAATCTCACTAAAATTCACACATACATAATTTCACACATATACAAGTATGTATGAAACTGTCTAATAATAAAATGAATACATAAAATGGATGCATCACTGGGACTACAACAATCTCTTCTTGGCTTTTCTAAATTTGAACTGAATTTCATAACTCATATCAGGAACCATATATAGTTATTTTCCCCGTTAGCCATCCATGGTCCTGTGAAGCCCTCTGAAATCACTCATCAAATTGTCATCTCTTGAAAACCACAAAAAAGTATGCAATTTTCTATTTTTCTCTTCTTCCATCTCCACACAAAAATTAGGACAGATGAGATATAAAAAATATTCCAGCCACATAGTAAATGCGTAACCAGAACACCAATAACTGGGAGGCAGAGGTAAGTGGATCCTGAGTTTGAGACCAAACTAGGATACAACAAGAGATCCTACCTCAAGACAAGAACAAAACACTCAAACATTATTTTGTTTATATGCTTCCCTCTTGGAAAGTTGTTAAAAGTTCTAAGTGGTAATGAAAAATATTAAATATTGGTAACTCTTGAAATTTCTGCCCCAAATATCTTAGGAAATATATATATATATATATATATATATATATATATATATATATATATATATATATATATATATATAAATAATTACCTCTTTCAGGTCTTGCTTATTTACTTAATTTTTATCTATCTTTTCCTACAGATATTTCTGCCTTTTTTCTGTGGCTATTTATTCTTTGGTTATTTCCACCTAGAAGAAGATTATTTCAATGTTTGTCAAAATACTATGTCTTCAACAATGATTTTTAAATGCTTCCCTGAATCAATTCCCTGATCACATAACTCATAAGTAGTCTTTCTTTCCTCACCTCATGAATTTTCTTTGAATCATTTGTGTGAAATTTCATTATGTTCTAATGTTATAATTAACTACTTTATTAGCTTTTTAATCTCCTTTAAGTTGGAAATAATGTCTAATATGTGCCTTAAGTATACCTTATACATTAGATCCATATTGCATTACTTAACCTAGCATTACACAAAGCAGGTCTTAATGATATTTTTAATGTACAATCACAAAATAATGTAACCTAATTCGCAACATTGGGAAATAATAGCAAAATGCAATAAAGTGAATATGCACTTTCACCTTTTGCGCATTTTTGAGAGTTTTAAAGCACACTAATACTCTAAAATCTGTTTCTTTGTACTTTCTCTTCATTACAAATGATTTTCATGCTAAAACCCCTAGTTAACCTCATTCTACAATGCAAAATATAATATGTAATGACAAGATCTTCTACTGCTAATGGTGTATTAGGTGTTGCTCAAAATATTTTTTCTAGTTGCATATATTTTAAAAGGTTATTTATGTTGCAGTTCAGGTTTATCTTTATTTATTTATTTATTTTTTATTTTTTTTATTTTTGGTTTTTCGAGACAGGGTTTCTCTGTGTAGCTTTGTGCCTTTCCTGGAACTCACTTGGTAGCCCAGGCCGGCCTCGAACTCACAGAGATCCACCTGCCTCTGCCTCCCGAGTGCTGGGATTAAAGGCGTATGCCACCACCGCCTGGCTCTCAGGTTTATCTTTAAATGCGAAAATTCATCTTGCTTTTTATGTTATTATAATTTTGAACTTTCCAATAAGAATATCACCTTACATAACCTAAAAACTACTTTGTCTTGAGTACCTTGAAAATCTCCACCTTCAAATTAACATTTGGAGTTCAAATGAGATACAGCTTTACATCTGTGATATGTAACTTGCTAAACATATGTCTCTGAGCTTCCATGTCTCTATTTATGAAAACAAATTGATAATACCTTACTTCAAACCAGTTTCTGGAAATTGAATGCTCACTATATGTAAATTGTCTAGACATGAGCCATCATTATTGGCCTAGTGATCACCATCAACAGTTACTATCAACCCTCTCTCATCACAGACTGATTCAGCCAAACACTATGGGTGCTGCTTTTTGTCCTCAACTAATATTTCTTTGTGTTTGACGCAGGGTCTATCCGTGTATCCTAGGCTGCCCTTCGATCTTTAATCTCCCAGCATCCATCTCCTATGTGCTCAAGTTATAGATGTGGACTAGTACATCTAGCTCCAAAATACAAAGTAACCATAAACTTTCATTCTTGTGTAAGTAGAATAAAAATTTCTTATGATAAAAACATGATTTACTTGAAAAATCTCAAACTTCAATTTGTTTACAGAAAGTTTTCAAGAAAATAAATAGCTGTGAAGACTCCATCATTACTGTTTTCTTATAAAAATATGCTTAGTAGGTTCTATATGCTGTATTCTTTTTAATTATATTAATTAAATAAAATGTATTTCTCTAAAAAATAGCTTTTTCATTTTAAACATGACAATAGAATGTTAAAATACCTCTGTTACCTTAAATTCTCTAGGACCTGTAATTGTGTTTGTCCTAGGTGTTCTAAAAAATGAATCTGTCCTGTGGAATGGATGAAGCCAAATGAGATGCATTTTTTGGTCTGGATTATAATATGGCTTTGTCTCTAAAGCATGGCATGAACTCTAATACATCTAGTCTAGCCAAGTAATCTAAACTCATGCATTGAACTGCAGGTTAAGCCAACCATATGGCTCACTTGAGAAACAAGGGACTATATTGCATTTAAGTCATGAGTTCTTTGTCCTAAGGTCCCCAGAGATTAATTAGGTGATGATGATTGTGTAAGGAGCACACATATAACTATGAACATAGTAAGAAATGAAGTCAGTACCCTTATCAATTTAACTACAAACTCATGAGGTTTCAAGAGGAAATTAGATACCCTTTAAATTGCCAGTGGAGGTTTACTTCTCACCAAGCCTCGGGAGAGGTTAAGGACTTTCCCCCTTTCTCAAAACTCATGATATTCTTTTAAATTTGATATTTTCTTATAGCTAAGTTCATCTCCAAACTCAGGTTCCCCTTTCTTCAGGCTCCTGAGTGCTAGGGATACAGGTGGTACCATCACACTCATAATTTATTCATTTGTAGGGGTTTTGTTATTTTATTTTTAAACTTCAAATTCCATTGTTTGCATGGACATATGCAATAATTCCTCACTATTTAACAGAGTGCCAAAAGGGACCCAAATTATCATACCCTACATGTATTAAGCTTTCAAAGATTAAAAGTACACCTCAACAACAAAAAGAAGAAACAAACAAACAGAAAACAGTGTTCAGGTTAACAGACTTGGTTGTATTAAACAGAACTTTCTAAAAGCATTTTGATTCAGTATGAAGAAATGGAAAGTTTCATATCTATAATCAGTAACTGTGTGAAGACAAACACAGAAGCCAGAAGTTGATAGATAAGAGTCAAGGATAAAGATACTGCTGGAGAAAAGATAATCAAGCAAAAGAAAGGTACAAGAATAAGAGCAAAAAAAAAATGTGTGCATGGTGTAACAACACTTATAAATTTATTCATTTTAAGGGGAAAATTGAATTAGAAAGCATGATTAATGAAAGTTAGTTTACACATGATTTTAGAAGTATTTTGTTTTTTTCTGACTTCTGCTTTCAGTCTCCATTATTTTCATTTATGTTATTTTCTAGGACACAAGTGTTTATAATTCTGTTTAAAATACTTTAATATCACATAGCTAATATCTGCCTTTTTGGCAAATAATAGAATGGATGCAGAAAGACACAAAAAGGCTGATGTTGAACTTTCTATTGGTGAGGCAAAGAGCCCCTATTATTTCCAAAAAAACATCATGGGATGATTAATGTGTTGTCTACAAGTGAAAATGGAGGAGTGAAAGTGGGGAGAATAAAAATTATGATCTCCAAACTAGGGAAACACTTTAAAACAAAACAAACACAGGGAACATAAATGACAGCATTAGGAACAGACACACCACTGGAGCAAAACAGTTGCAATTTATCTTTTTGATGGAGTCCTGGGATGCTTAATCTAATCCATGTGACAAGAAGAGAGCAAGACACAATTATAGCCTGATCCCATGCCAAGTTAGGCTGCTAGCTGAGTGTCCCCAGATGGATCTGAAGAAATGATTCAGGAACAAACACATTTCTCAGGCCAAGAGGTTATCTTGCAGCCTTAGCTAAGAGCTAGGTAGACTCCAACAGAACCTGGCTGAAAGTATATAGCTTTGAAAATTATACCATCCAAGAAATAACTATGAATTAGACTCCCTGCTGTGTTACACAAATAATTCTGTTTACCAATCCATTTTTAGAAATTATCAACTAGTATAAACACTAAAATTCGCTGTACTTCTTATATATCCCATATTTTAATTGTTCAAAGCACTAAAGTATTATATATAATTGTAATTGTTCTTAAATTGTTATAATTGTCATCGATCATTTGATTAATTTAAAAACTAATTTACTTGCAATGACTTTTGACAATTCAAATTATTAAATGAAAATACTACTAGAATTTTGTTACTGATGTTTAAATTTCCATAGCTTTGTTTTTTTTTATATCCGGTGAATTGTTTGTTGCAATTGTATAATTGTATAAATGCAAATGTACAAATATTTTATTCTTCCCAGAATAAGTGTGATTATGAATTCTCTCAGATGAATCATATATTGAATATCACATCTCATAATAATCACATAAAATTTGATAAAGCCTATGAAAAACAACTATATTTTTGTAATGAATAAGCTACAAAAAAAACCTCTCACACTTCACAATACCAAATAAAATAATATGGTCCTGACAACAAACCTCAAAGACATGAAGCTGGAAAGCAAGTGTAGCTGCATCACAAAATTTCCAAAAATCAAGCTTTGAGGTTTTCTCATCCTTTGTCCTCGACATACATTCTTCTGGCGACAGGCATACAAAGTAAGAAAATTATACTCCTTTGTTTAAAGTTATTGAATAAAGCTATTGAGACAAAGCACTTTGTATCTATAAAATGAAAGGACTCAAGAGAATAGATGCAGGTTTGAATAATAGCTATTTCCAAAATGAGGCAGGCAGTTTAAACTGCTTATTGTTTTGTGGATTTTAGACATACACCCACATCATAAAAGTTCACACCATGGCTCCTTTGAACAAATCAGGGATGCCAGTGAAGTCAGAGTTACAAGAGGTATTTCTCTTACAAGACAAAATCAAGAAAAAGAGTGTTCAGGTTTATTGAAGGTAAATATTAATTTGGGAACTTTTGTCTTTTACAAAGGGCATATCAGTTATGATTGAGACAAAATAAAACAAAACAACAACAAAACAAGGTTATAAACAAAAGACTCTAAATACAGTATTGCTGAAGAAAAGGGGGAGAAAAGTATTTGCAAATGTTAGTTCTCTTCCTTTGTCTTTATTTTTCTAATTAAATGTAAATGCCAAGATTTCCTCATTGCTATCTATAGTTTTATTGAAAAAGCATGGGCCGATGGAAAAAACTAAGGATTTAGCAAAATGTATATTGTTGTAAATATAGGTCAAAGGATGAAGCAAGAAAGACCCACAGAGAAAAACAAAATCTTGCCCTGAAAAATAACCAGCTTCAAAAATGCAAGCTCCTTCTTTCCTGTAGTATTTATGGCAATACTCTAACTAGAAGACACTGGCAAGCACATTGGGTATGAACTAGGCTCACTACCTCCTAGCGAAGTCATTTCTAAGACTCTGAAATCCTAAGACAAAGCCAGGTGTAGCTCTATTAGGATGAGATGAGATAATGTCAAAACCCAGCACAAGAATGGTAGTGAATAAAATAGAAAGCAGAAGTTACATCTCACCATGAACTCATTCTTTTAAACATGTTAAGTTTATAATAATTAATAATAATAATAATAATAATAATAATAAATTATATATAATAATTGTATAGTTATACATAAACACAATAAATATTAATGTAATACTTATTAACATTATTATGTGCATTTATGTGCACATGCATGATATGTGGGAGGACATGTATGTCATAGTGTACACATTGAAGTCAGAGGACAACTTTCTGGAGTCAGTTCTCTCCTTGCAGGTTTAAATGAGTTTAGAGGAACAAACTTGGGTCACCAGGTTTACACAAAATGCATCTTTACCTGCTGAGCCATCTCCTCAGCCCATGAACTCATTCTGTGATGCCCTTCACTCTCCTTGTGGTAGAATATTATTTTAAGGCATGTTACTTTTGTATATGTTGTATTTGTTTATCTTTGTGAAGCTGTGTTACTGTTCCTGTCTAAAATACCTAATGGTCTAATAAAGAACTGACCAGCCAATAGCAAGGCAGGAGAAAGAATAGGCAGGGCTGACAGGCAGAAAGAATTAATAGAAGAAGAAATCAGGGAGGAGAAGGATGTAACCAGAGAAGGAGGAGGAGAATATCAGAGGCCAGTCATCTAGCTACACAGCCAGACACAGAGTAAGAAGGAAAAATAAGATAAAAAGAAACAGAGAAAGATAAAAGCCCAATTTAAGTTATGGAAAACTGGCTAGAAACAAGCCAAGCTAAGGCTGAGCATTTAAAATTAAGAATAAGCTTATGTGTGTGATTAATTTGGGAGCTGGGTGACAGGCCTCCTAAAAGAGATAAAGCAAACAATAATACCCCTTGTATACTTTTCCCTTGCACCAGTAGGAAGCTGTTGTTCCTCCTGTTTCCAAATTGTCAAAACTCATATTCAAGCTTAAAAATAGATCCTTCTTCCCACATTTAGTAGACCCGTAAGTGGCAACTATGAGAATATCTAGAAAATCACATCTGTGGCTTCCTAACTCAGTGTACTATAAAATCCACAATGAAGAATTAAATATGAAAATAGCTAGCAGCAATATAATGGCTTCCAACCTAAAGTTAGTTTTAAGTTTTCTCAGTAAGAATTCTTGAATATTCTCTATCATTTCTTACATGCATGATGTGAGATTAATATTGTCTGTCAAGTTGAGAAGATCTAGAGTCACCTAAGAGACAACATTCTAGGCATGCCTGAAAAGGATTATTTTGATTCTGTTAGCCTTTGGACAGGGTGTTAAGGGCTTACTTTTAATTAAAGCCAATGAGCTGCACAAAAAAGTTGGGATACATTATTCCCAAGTCTTGTATTCTGGACTCCTTAAAACACAAAACTAAAAGGAGGCATGTCCATTGCCCTCTTCACTACTGCAGCCACAATGTGACCAAGAGTCACAAGCTCCTGCTGCCTTGACATCCTTGCTGTGATACCTTAGACTGTGAGCCAAAGGAAACCCTTCCTCCCTGTAATTGCTTTTTATAACTGTCTTCTATCAGCAAACTGTGGAGTAATTAAATGAGAAAATTGGTACCAGGAATGAGAGTGTAGTTATGGCAAACCTGGATGTGGTTACTAGACTTTGGGACTGCTTCAGGGAGAATGTGGAAGTTTTTTGAAACTTTGGCATAGAAAAACTCTAGAAGGCCATCTGCTGCATCCCTGTTTGCTATATTGCAAATATCATAGTTCACATTAGTATTGTTAAAAATTGACTTTGTCCCTATGTAGAACGGTGATGGACATAGACTGTAAGTAGAAACCAGTGGCAGGTAAAGAATCAGGAGTTCAAGAATTAAAATGTAGTGCTAGCATAAAAATCAGTGACAAGACAGAGATCAGTGTAAGGCATCCTTCCATTTATTTTGCTACAACATCTAAATCCACAATTCATGTGCACAAGGGGATATGTTGTAATTAGTTGAAAACCTCAAAAAAGTTAAGTACTGATCTTGAGATAATATCAACTACCAATAATTTCAACATCAGGGGTAGAGCAGCAGAAACTCCTCAAGTTTAACAAGTCTCAAAACAGATCACAACTACTGCCATGCTAGATAATTCTTGACCAGGTCACATAGCTTTGTGGTGCCACAATTCTTTCTAAAATTCCATAGACATATATGGCTTAGCAACTTAAACTAGGGGAAGTGAGCTTCAAATCAGAACTAAAAATTTCTCAATTGATTCTGCAAGTTGTTCCACCTGGGTAAACACATTTGGGTGCAAATTGGAATGTCCAGAAGCCCACATAGGAAGAATATAAACCATTATTTTAAATTGGAACCGAAATTTTCTATCATATTTTTGTGCTGTGCAGGCTCAGTTTAACAGTGGTGACTTCACTGCCTCTTTAAATGGCACACAGCTCTATTTGCAACTGCATATGTTGTGTTCTCTCTTTAAAATTCTCTTCAATCACTCTCCAGACTTAGAAGGAAGCATCTGTAATTGTGTCAACAGACATGATCAGTTTGCCGTCTGAGAAAGCTGGAGCGACAGTACATTGCCACTTGAAATGTGACCCTAAAACGGAGAGCTGTATTGTCAGAGTAGAGGCAGCTCTTTTCTTCAGCAGCAGCACCCGCATCCTGCACCGCCTTTACCCCATTTTTAAAGGCATGACTGAGCTTATAGAAAGAAAATTAAAATGTTTTCCAAACCACATCATTTTGTCTGTATTAGTTGTTGTGTTAAATCTGATTTCTCACTGAAAATCATGTCAGCATCAAGATTTCTAATTATAACTAATTGTGAATGTTTTTATCTGATTCATTACATGAAAAATATCATTATTCTGTTTAGTGGAAAGAAAGGAACAGTGAAAAATTATATAAAATTACCGTATTTCTGAAGTTGAAAATTCTAGACATTTTTTTCATTACACTGAGATTTCAAGCAGCTGGAGAAAGTGCTTTTCGTCAGCCTTCTATTGTTACTTTTGAATGAGCCAATAAATAAATGGAAACTTCTGCCTAGAGATGAAATGAACCAGAAAAATAGCAAAGAGTACAATATGCAATACTAAAGTAATAGCACCGATAGGATTTACTAATCAAAATATGCATGTCAGCAAGAACACGGAGTGAAAGGAAGGTAGGCCCAATAGAATAAATAGGTTCCCTTTGGTAACATGTTTCCCAAAGACCAAAGACATTGTAAAACAGCCCTGAACTCCAGCTCGAGACATCACTGTGAAGCCCTTGCACTCAGGCAGGATTAAACAATTCTGTGATTGATAATATTTAAAAATGTGATCAGGAGAGTATCACTACTTAGCAAAAATAAACACATATTGATCAGGTTGGATTACAGGAAAAACAGTAAAATCAATCCATAAATGACAATTTTGTAATTAATTTAACAGTCTAAAACTGGTTAAGTTTTCCTAAACCATTTCCTTAATTTCAGTTTATTGTAAAAAATATTAAGTATGATACTTAAAATTATCTATTTTATGATCATCTATTTTATGTAAGACTATAATAGTCATATTTTTCTTTCCATGTCAGACATGCCACACAAGCTGCTGAACCTTCCACATATCCACGATATCAAATGTGTGTGCATGTGAGGCTGTGTGTGTGTTTGTATATGTGTCTGTGTGTGTGTTTGTGCTTGTGTGTGTGTGTGTGTGTGTGTATTCATGTGTAGTGGTATTTGCTCCACCTGTGACCTTGGGGTATAATGCCCAAAGGAGGTGATGCTACCCTTCTACCTACTCCTTTTTTTTTTTTTTTTTTTTTTTTTTCGAAACAGGGTTTCTCTGTGTAGCTTTGCGCCTTTCCTGGAACTCGCTTTGTAGCCCAAGCTGACCTCGAACTCACAGAGATCCACCTGCCTCTGCCTCCCGAGTGCTGGGATTAAAGGCGAGCACCACCACCACCCGGCCTCCCTACTCCTTTTAAGAGGACACATACAATGGCAGGAAGCACCACCTCTCTCAGGCCTTGTAGCCCAAGGTCATGGGCAGAGTAAATACCACTATATTCATGTGTGTGTGCTTGTGTTATATTTATGTGTGTGTATGTGTATGTATGTGTGTGTGAGTGTGTGTCTGTGTATGCGTGTGCATGCAAGTGAATATTTATGTATTCATGTGTGTTTGTTTGTGTGTGTTGTGTGTCTTTCTGTTCTATAGGTCTAGCAGAATTATCACTGTTAGATTAGGCAGGGAAAACTGGACATCCATATATATGTAAAATAATGAAACTGGACCCCCACTTCTCATCCTTTACAAGTAATCAATTCCAAATGGTGGGATTGACCTCCAGGAAAGAACTAAAATTAAGAAACTTGCTAGAGGAAGAAGTAAGAAAAACATTTGATGTTGTAAACATCTGCCATAACTTGCTGAAAGGAACCAATCACTCAGGAAACATCCCCAACAACTAAAAATGGATTTCATGGAAAGGAAAAGCTTCTACACAGAAAAGAAGTCAAGAAAGAAGGGACAGCCCAGAGAATGGAAGATAAAACTTTCTAAACTAAAAATAAGACAAAGAATTACTATTGAAAATATGAAGAGATCTAAAGAAACTAATATTCAGAAATTGAACAAACCAATAGTATATATGTTAGGGAAAGGAATGGACAGCTCCCAAAAGAAGAAGTACAAATATCCAGTAATGTTCATGATCATGATCAGAAAAGTGAAAATGAAACTACATTGAGATTCCATTTCACCCTGAGAAAAGGGCTATCATTACAGACAAAAAAAAAATAAGAATAACTGTTGATTAGGATGAGGAAAAACAGAAAGCCTTTACACCGGTGGTGACAATGAAATTAATTCATCCACTGTGAAAATCACTACAGAGATCTATTACCTAGAAATAGCTCCATTGCAGGACTCCTCTCTACCACACCTGGATATCACTCCAAATATGATAAGTGAGTGGCTCACAGAGACTTTGCACAATAATTTTTATTTCAATAATATTCACAGTAAATGCTGGTGGAACCTTAGTTTGGTCTCCATTAACAGAATAATTATGAAGAAAATGAAGCACATATACATGAGTAAATTCACTTGGCCATAACAAAAACTGAAATTATGTCATTTGCAGAAAGAAATTCAACTAGAAATCATCTTATTAGATGAATTCAATCAATTTCCAAAAGACTCTAATAAATCAAAATTTAGCAAAGTGGTTACAATAGAAAATAAGAAACATAAATATGGCTGCTATTTCATGTCAGTTTGAGGCTGTCAAGTTTGGAAATAAGAACAGAGGAGCAGCAGAAGAGGGCAAATAAGATGAAAGTTTTAAATTGTGCCTCTTGCCTCACACGTTTCCAACAAGAATCCATTGCACTGAACCAGAGAATTTAAAAGGCATGGAATAAATACATTTATGTGAACAGGAAGAAACATTTCCAAAATATATACCTAGTAATATGTTCCTTCTTTCTCTTTTGAAACTCTTTAGCAACATTGGTATTTCATAGTGGGTGCAGATATTTACACAATTTAAGGTTACCTGAGTAGCCTACAAAAAATTCTACTTCTGTGGGTTACACTTTTGTAATCAAATTGACTTTCCCCTGTCAATGGCTTTATTCAATTGCAAATCTTAATTTTTTAAAAAAATAATTAACTAGTGTAAACTGTTACATTCCTAAATTTGTATACATATCATTTATTTGCTCTTTGTTAAAAAGTATTATATACCTTTGCATTGCTTTTTTTTTAAATTTTATGTTATAAATAGCTATACTTATGTTAAAAGCATCAATAAGATTTTAAAAATATGTATACAAATTCCTAAATTTGTATACATATCATTTATTTGCTCTTTGTTAAAAAGTATTATATACCTTTGCATTGCTTTTTTTTTAAATTTTATGTTATAAATAGCTATACTTATATTAAAAGCATCAATAAGATTTTAAAAAGTGGAACTATATTTCTGTAATGTTTTTTAGAACATTACAAGCAAATAAACACCAAGGATGCTGTCTCTGTGGTTTTCCCCATCATGATCTTGACCTCACTTGCTCCTGTGATCCCTCCTCCCTCTCTTCATCTGAAGTCTAGGAGCTCAGCCCAGTGCTTGGTTGTGGATCACTGCATCTGCTTCCATCAGCTCCTGGATGTAGGTTCTATGATAACAATTAGGTAGTCACTAATCTGATTATAGGGGAAGGTAAGTTCAGTCACCCTCTCCATTATTGCTAGGAATCTTAGCTGGTGTCATCCGTGTGGATTTCCCTAACACCAGGTTTCTCTCTAACCCCCTAATGGTTCCCTCTACCAAGATATCTCTTTCACTGCTCTCCCTCCCTGTTCCCATCGCCCCTCGCTTCCCTGCTACCTCCCCTCCCAGTACCCAGGAGATCTTAACTATTTTCCCTTCCTGCCCCCAACCCCCACCCCCATGTGTGTTCCTCTTAGGGTCCTCTGTAGATGTAACCAACAGTCTTATTAAATAAGAAACACAGAACCAATTTAAAAGAGAAAGCCGAGAGGTCAGAGCTCAGAGCTAAAATCTCACCCTTCCTCCTGCGGTGTCCCAGCTTCCCGAAAGAGAGCTATATCCTGTCTGTCCGTCTTTTTATAGTATTTTGTTCTGCCTTCTCATTGGTTGTAAACCCAAACACGTGACTGCCTCGTCACTGTCTGTATGTACAGCCCCCCAGGTCTTAAAGGCATATGTCTCCAATGCTGGCTGTATCCCTGAATACACAGAGATCTATGGGATTAAAGTGTGTGCCACCACCAGCACACTCTTGCTATGGCTCTAATAGCTCTGACCCCTGGGTAACTTTATTTATTAACATACAATCAAAATCACATTTCAGTACAATTAGAATACCACCACAGTCCTCCTTTTTCTCTAGCTTCTCTGGAGTTGTGAATTGTAGACTGGTTATCCTTAGTTTTGTGTCTAATATCAATTTAAGAGTGAGTACATACTGTGTTTCTGAGGTCTGGGTTACCTCACTCAGGATGATTCTGTTTCCATCCATTTGCCTAAAAATTTCATGATGTTTTTTTTTTTTTTTGCCACTGAGTAATAATCCATTGTGTAAATATACCACATTTTCTTTATCCATTCTTTGGCTGAGGAGCATCTAGGTTGTTTCCATGTTTGGTCTATTACAAATGGACTCTGGTCTGTCAGCTGAGGAACATGAATGGGACTGAATTAGGCTCTCTGAATGTGGGTGACAGTTATGTGGCTTTATCTGTTAGGGAAGCCCCTGGCAGTGGGACCAGGACTTATCTTGGGTGCATGAAATGGCTTTTTGGAACACATTCCCTAGGGTGGGATACTTTGCTCAAACTTGACACAGTGGGGAGAGGCTTGGTCCTGCCTCAACTTAGTATGCCAGACTTTGTTGACTTCCCAAGATAGGCCTTACCCTCTCTGAAGAGTAGATGGGGTGGGATGGAGGGATGAGGGAGAGCAGGAAAAAGGGAGAGAAGGGGAACTGAGATTGGTATGTAAAATAAAACAAAACAAAACAAAAAAATCCAAGGAAGCTGTTGCTGCTAGACCTGTTTGGTGTTTTCAGCTTTGTAAGAATTGTTTGTAGTGCATTGATGAAATTGATGAATTACAAATCATTTATAAGGGACTGTGATCTGGTGAGGAGAAAAATGTACTAAGCAAATGTAAAATCACTATCAAGGTTTCTAGTACTGCAAGAGAATTCTAGGTGAAGAACAAATTAACTCTAAGACATACCATCCCTGAAAAACAGCCGAGAACAATGTCTTTGGAAACTAATCACTCCACGGTGACAACCCAAACCCAAACTCCATCCTTGTTCAGAGTTCCGTTCCATCAGCCCTTATTATTATTATTACTATTATTTAATTTTTGCCCTCAAATTATTTCCCTGAGAGGGACACAAAAGAGGTTCACAATTGTCTAACAAGGAAAAATGTGTGTCTCTACTCAAAACTTAGGGCCTTGTGAAAACTGGTTACTTTTCGTTTTTTGTTTTCTATAATTTACAAGCCTGTGATTCTCTAATTTGCCTCATACAATGAACCTGGCAAAGGGGCTGAGTAGCCATTGTTTGCAAAGAGTTCCTTTTCAACTCATGTTTAACAAGTATGACAGGCTCTATGTAATTGAAGTTTTTTTCCCCTAAGATATACTAAAATTCTTCAAAGAAGAACAAAACTGCTGAAAGTGAATTTTATTTTTAAGTTGTTCTATTAGGAGAAGGAAAGGACACTTGGTATTCCGATCTGAACTGCCAGTCATCGGCATGCTTACAAGCCAGTACTTTTCCAGCAGAGTACGCATGCTGGCACTAGAATTAGAACCACGGGAGGAGGGATGCTTCCTCAGACAGTGGCACTCCGCTAGCTATGATGTTAGAGGAGGGCACTTCAGTCATACATACCGATCCGACAACATAGATTATCCAAAAATGTGGTCTAATCTACTTAGAAACAAACTCTATCATCAACTCAAAAGTGTCAGTGTAGAAGCAGAACAAAAGAAAGTGAATTACAGGCTCCAAAATCCACCAAAGATCTACCAGTTTTTTAGATTTAAACAATACATTTTTTTTTTATAAAAGATCCCTTAAAAGTCTAGTTCTTAAAATTGCTTGGAGTTACCCATCATGTCCTGAAAAGCAGCCCATCTCCATGGAATCAAATTTTCTCTTCAAATTCACCTGAAATGGAATTTTATTTCCTATTCACCTGGATATTCACTTGGACAATTTGTACATTATTTTTCTTTTGTTTTCTTTTTCTTCTTTCTTTCTTCCTTCCTTTTTTTTTTTTTTTTTTTTGGTTTTTCAAAACAGAGTTTCTCTGTGTAGCCCTGGCTGACCTGGGACACCCTCTGGAGTCCAGGCTGACCTCAAATTCAGAGATCCAGCCTGCCTCTGCCTCCAGCATACTGGGACTAAAGGCATGGACCACTTTTACCTTCCGTGCTTTTTTTTTTTTTGGAAACCTTCTTTGGCTCCGGAGTACATTCCACTGTTTCAGTATGCCTGATCTGTAAAACTAATAATGCTTTCTTCAGCTTTCTATTGGATTTTTCTTCCTCAGCTGCTTCTTTTTCATTTAATTTCTATCGATCAGTACATTTCTCATGCCCATCCCCTACATCACATATTTATATTTTTGCCTTCGGTTACTGTTTTATATTTCAGTTCACATGTGCTTTCCTAGTGGGAGACAGTATAAAATAGTATTGGTTGAATGATCCTTGTATCATTGAGCATGAAATATGATATAAAACTTACGTTTCTGTCAAGTAAGGCATTTCTTAAATAACATTGAGACTCCAAGTAGCAACCTACTCGCAAAGTAAGTCATGCTCATATCATGAATATAAAATAAACTAGAAATGAGAAATATGTCCTATACTCAGGTAGCAACTCAAGCAACCCACAAAGACTAGAAATCTCTAAATATATTTTTATAAGTAGAAACAATGAATAATTTACAGTATTATTTCTATTATCTACTTTAGGAAAGTTGAAGAGTTCTTGAAAAATACCATTCTTTATTTGCCTGCCACCAAATTCTAAAACTATTAAAAAATTAAGGAGCGTTCTCTCATTTCTTCCCAACACTCCCATCTATAAGAGTAACCATGATAGTATTACTCCTACCTCATCCATCCTAGGGGAATTAGATATAGGGAAAAGCAGCACACAATTTATAACTGTTTATGGAAAATGGATGGCAAATTAACTTAAATATTCATCCCATGTTTGGAGATCTCAAAATGTCATTTCTAAGATGCTTATCTCTTTTTTTAAAAATAAATCTAGTCATTTGCAGTAGAACTACAACTACCCCTCCAGGAAGCATTTTGTGAAGTTGTTTGAAATTCACATTGACATATAGGAGAAGGACATGAAGCATAAATTTGTTACATCTCTCCAAAATCCCCAATCACTAAAAGTTTAGATGTACAATAAAGAATAAAAATAACAATATTATTTAGGTATGCAAATACAAATGGAAATTGCAACAATACTGATTTTTAAAGATAAATCCCATGAATATGAGAAGTCTCTATGCTCACAGTCTTAAAGATAAAATAAGTCAAAAATACACAACCTAAACCTAGGGCAAAAACCTAAATGCAAGAAAGCTTCAATGAGAGCAATTTTCCCAAAGGGAACTCCTTGAAAACATACCACGAGTTGGTAATTACTTTGAGTAGTATTCATCACTAAGTTGGATACCGGCATGGCCGATTATAAGGCTTTTGGAACAAAAAGGGGGAACAGAAAGAATGCCAGAAAAATTGGAGGAATGTGACATACTATTTTCTGGACAGGATATGGCCATTGCTCTCATGAATACTCACATTAGTTGTGATTACCTGCACCACAAAGCTCCCAACAGAATTCTGGATGCAGGAAGACCTCATAATTCCATTCCTGCCTGTGGGATTATAAGCAGCTAAATAATGGTCTCCCGTCCTCCCTCCAGAAACTATTGGCAGTGAATGCATGCTGGGTGAGGGAGATATTTTCATCAGTGTTGTAACCACAGAAGAAAGAATAGAAAATGTGAGTGTGTGCAAATGTATTATGTATAATATATTTATTATGATTATTTTATAATAAATGGAGTGATAATGTGGGTCATAAGATATATGTTATAAAGTAAGAACCAGAAATTGAGTTGTATATATTTGGATGTGGAGCAAAAATTCATCACAGCAAAAAAATTAAATTTCAAAATTATATCATAAGTGCAGATATTAGGAAAAGATGAGAATGAAATGGAAAGCAAAATCTAATACTATATTTTTATTTCTTTTCATTAGCCTATTAAGAAACCTAATAAATTAAAGATTTAAAACATAAAAATGTCTAAAGTTAATATCACAAATTATCATAAAATAAGGGATATTGTTTTCCTGTGAGACTCCTATGGTCTGCAGTGATGCAATTAAAATATTTGCATTCTACTCAAAGATTTTTTTCTAATATCAAACCAAATGAAAGGATAATTAAAAACAAACAATGTAGCATTTCAGAAAATACTGCCATCATCACCATCTGATGTGCATTTTATATAAATATAATATATATATATATATATATATATACATATATATATATATATATATATATTTCTAGGTTTAGAAAGTTGTGCCCATTCAATAAACCAGTGTGAGTGGTGTGTACATATAAACACCAGACTTGGGATGAGTCAGAGGCAGGAGGATCAGAAGTTCAAGCTTATTATTAGCTGTATACCATGTCCAAGATAGAACAGGATATAATAAACTGCTTCAAAGCAAAATAAATAAGTAAAACTCTACTTCGAACACATCACTGTTCTTACTAGAATAGTGAATGCTTATCAATAACAAACATAAGCAAATAGACTGCTTTCAGCTGGGGTGTGCTCCTTCAACAGTTGAGCATAGAGATTTTATCTTTACTCACTGAAGGGCAGCAAGTGGTCCAGTCACTGTGAACACTGCATGGCATGTGAAACACAGAATGCACTGTGTATGAAACAAAGATACAATTAATGTAATCAAGGCAGAAAAACAACCACTTACTTGTATGAATATATCCCAAAGACAAATGTGAACTTCCCTCTTCTTAGGAGCTCCACTTTTCCCTGCATATTATATGCAGTCAGTAGAGAAGTTTTATCTGCAGTACAGGGCTCTTTTTATTCTTTTATTAAAAATAAAATGTTAGGGCTGGAGAGATGGCTTAGTGGTGAGGAGCACTGACTGCTCTTCCAGAGGACCCTGGTTCAATTCCCAGCACCTACATAGCAGCACAAAACTGTCTGTAACTCCAGTTTCTGAGACCCAACACCCATGGCAAAACACCAATGTACATGAAATAAAAAAAATAGATTTTTTGAATGTAATATATTTTGATTACAGATTCTCCTGCCTTTACTCCTCCCAGTTCCACCCACAAACTCTCTCTCCCACCTCTTTCTGTCTCTCATTAGAAACCAAACAGTTTTCTGAAGGATAAAAAAATATAATTCATTATAATATAATTAATAGACTATAATAAGATAAAACAAAAATAAACACACTGAGATAGGGCAAAACAAACAAACAAAAGGAAAAGAGCTTAGAAAAAAAGACAAGAAAAGATATAGACTCAGAAACACACTTGTTCACACACTCAGGAATCCCATTAAAACAAAACTAGAAGCCATAATATATATGCAATGGATCTACAGGGTAAAATAATAAACAAATAAAAAGGAAAAAAAGGAAGGAAGGACGGGGAGGGAAAAGAAAACTGAAAATAAATTAAAAATGAAAAAGAAAAAGTCTCGACAGCACATTATGAGATAATGAAACTCCATAGATGCCAGTGAGTTGATTTTTTTGTTGATCATCTACTGTCAGCCATGTAGCCTACTACGTTTCCCCAGTGAGTCTCCTTTGGAGAAAAGTGAATTTTCATTTGCCAGTGGTTATCAATTAGAGATCATTTCTGGTTTATCTCCAGTAAACACTGGAGCATGTGTCTACTTCCTCTTTTAGCTCTAGTAACACATCTGGTCCAGACCAGTGCAGGCCCTGTACATGATGTTTCAGTCTCTGTGAGTTCATATGTGCACTAGCCCTGTTGTGTCTAGAAGGCCTTGATTCTTTAGTGTCTTCCATGCCCTCTTGCTCTTAAACTCTTTTTGCCTCCTCTTCTACAGGGTTCCCTGAGACCTGAGCGGAAGGATTTTATGATGCCATCCTGTTTAGGGCTGCATGATCTGAGATCTCTAATTGTCTGCATAATGTCTGGTTGTGGGTCTCTATGTTTGTTTCCATCTGCTTCAGGAGGAAACTTCTCTGATGATGGCTGAGTAAGGCAATGATCTTAGTATAGCAGAATGTCAGTAAGAGTTATTTTCTCAGTACTTCCCTTTAGTAGAGCAGTACTATTTGTTTTTTTTCCCCTAGGTTCCTATTACCCTAGGCTATCTATTCTCAGGTTCTTGGTCACCTAGGCAGGATCAGGAATGGGTCCCATCTTGTGGCATGGGCCTTAAGTCAAGGCAGATACTAGATAGTTACTCTTACAAGTTTTGTGGCAACATTCCCTAGCATATCTTGCTAGCAAGACATCATTGTAGATAAAAGAGTTTTTGTGGTGGGTTGATATTGATGTTTCTCCTTTGGTAGTATGCAGAGTACCTTTCTTATACCAAAGATGCTAGCCCATAGGGGTAAAGGCTCTTGATAGGCACCAGCTCAACTTCTCCATATTCAATGAGCTGTGTAGATTTTGTCTTAAGCAATGGGGTCTTGCCATCAATCAGTTTGTAGAGAGCAACCTACAGCCTTGGCAACAGCCTGGGTTGTTCTAGATTCTCATGGGACTTCTTTGGCCTGCCACTCAATTATATTGTTGTAACCCATTCCCTATACTAGAAGCTTTACTTGGAGACAAGACATAGCCAACTGGGGCTCTGTCTCCCATTATATGGTGATTTCATTAGATCACTTTTCTATGTGTATATATTTTAGGACACTTCTATTGCATTAGTTTCCCATATTACTCCTCAAAAGGCACTTAATTTTAGTTGTCTCTTTCAGTATTCCATCCCTCATCTCCCTCTTCCTTTGCCTCCCCATTTTCCAGGTCTCCCCTTCATCCATACCATCTTAAGTTTCTTTTTCCTAGGGAAATTTGTCTCTCCTCTCCAGTCCCTTATTCTATACTTAACCTCTGTGATTCTATGGATTGTAGTTTGTTTTCATTGACTTAAAAATAATATTTACTTATAAGCAAATGCATACCATATTTATCTTTCTGGGTGTGAGTTGCCTCACTCAGGACGATGTTTTCTAGTTCTATCCATTTGCCTGCAAATTACATGACTTAATTTTTTTAACAGCTTAGTAATACTCTATTGTGTAAATGTACCATATTTTCTTTATCCATTCGTCTGTTGAGGTATGTCTAGGTTGTTCCCAATTTCTGACTACTGTGAACAAAGCAACAAAAACAAGGTTGAGCAAACATCTCTACAGTAGGATTAAAAGTCCTTTGGGTATATGCCCAGGAGTGATATAGCTGAATCTTGAGGAAAATCAATTCCCATCTTCCCAAGGAACTGCCATACTGATTTCCAACTTTGGCTGTATGAGTCAGCACTATCATCAGCCATGGATGAGTGTTTTCTTACTCCACATTCTGGCCAGCAAAAGATGTACCCCATGTTTTAACTAGGTTATTTTTTCATGAGATCCAGATTTTTGATTTCTCTATATATATTTTGAGTATTAGCCTTCTATCAGATATGTAATTAAAAAAAACTTTCCCCATTCTGTAGGCTGCCACTTTTTCTGTATGATGGTGTCCTTTGCTATGTAGAAGCTTATCAGTTTCATGAGGCAGAACTTTGTTTTAAATATTAACTGCATAAATCCTCATATGTTCCCTAATGTGTGCAATTGCTGGTTGTTGTCTGCTTTTGTTTGTTTGTTTTGTTTTGTTTTCTGGAAAATTAAATCAATAAGTACTTAGAGATCTGAAATCTACCAAGGCCACTTAAGTTCTATTATTTCTCTGTGCTTTTCTTTTTAAAAATTAAATACAAAATGCGTTGTATTTTTTTCCTTCAAATAATAATTAAAAAGCTTTAAGGGACTATTTTGCAGACTGGTCTAGACTACATCCATTGCTGGGGGTTAATGATTGACTTGGCTGCTAAGGCATGACATTGACACTTCCTGAGGAGTACCGACTCTGTTAGGCAGAAATAGCATCACAGAACTCACAGTCCTATGACATTCCTACTGAATCCAAAGCTCCGTCCAAGAACTGGCTTGCTACCCCTTTGATTTGTGTGGTGGTTCTTTATCAGCAGGTAAATTTGTGCTGCCATGGGGTACCATAGCAGTAAGCAATTGATTCTTTAAGAAGTGAAAGAAAATTTGATTTTAGATTCACTTGTCTTCATATCTAATGGGGTAAAAAAAATGGATATAATTTAATAATCATGGAGGAGCCAATAAATCACATGTGCTTGTGTACACTATATTTTTGACATTGTGAGATCATGGTACTCATATTTATGAGGCATCATCTCCTCAGAAAACAAATACAGTCTAGTACCTAAGGCATTGAGAGTTTCACTCATTTTCATCTATTTATGGTTTTTTATTCTGATAACTTAATTTCTAATTTTAATTTTAAGACTTTTAACCAAGCACACTTCTGCACTTTCTTATTGTCAACAACATCCTTGACTTTCATCCCCACAACTCTCAGATGGTCCAAAATAAGAAATGTGGTGTAGGCAGCTAGTATAAAATGTGTGGCAATCTTCCACAAATGTGAGAGCTGGGTAGTTATGAAGAAAGGTTTCTATTTTAGGAGTCTTAGTCCCTATGTCTTAGTTAGGGTTTCTATTGCAGTGAAGAGACACCATGACTATGGTAACTCTTATAAAGGAAAACATTTAGTTTGCTAGCTTACACTTTCAGAGGTTTAGTCCAATATCATCATGGTGGAACATGGTGGCATGCAGGCAGACATGGTGCTGGAGAAGAAGCTGAGAGTTCTACATCTTGAGGTACAGGCAATAAGAAGTATTTTTAGACACTGAGAATAGCTTGTGCATAGGAGACCTCAAAGCCCACCCCACAATGACACTTTCTCTAACAAGGCCATACCTGCTCCAAAAATGCCATACCTCCTAATAGTGCCACTCGCTATGAGTTTATGAGGGCCAATTACATTCAAATTAACACAACTTGTAAAGCCAGTACACTGTGGGAACTGGGTCAGGTACTGTATAATATCTCAAATGCGTATTTCCACCAAAATGTTGAAAGTAATAAAATAATTTTTAATATTACTCACAGAGGCCAAAAGAGGGTTAAATTTGTATCATAGAGCAGCGTGCTTCCCTATCCCTCTTAATATTTCGAATGCATTCAACTGTCCTCTGTTGCTAGAGTTTTCCTGCCTTGCCCACAGTCAGGACAAATCTTTGTCACCCGCCAGTCCCACAGCCGCTCAGACCCAACCAAGTAAACACAGAGACTTATATTGCATACAAACTGTATGGCCGTGGCAGGCTTCTTGCTAACTGTTCTTATAGCTTAAATTAATCCATTTCCATAAATCTATACCTTGCCACGTGGCTGGTGGCTTACCGGCGTCTTCACATGCTGCTGGTCATGGCGGCAGCTGGCAGTGTCTCTCTGCCTCCGCCTTCCGCTTCCCAGAATTCTCCTCTCTCCTTGTCCCACCTACTTCCTGCCTGGCCACTGGCCAATCAGTGTTTTATTTGACATACAGTCCATCCCACAGCAGTCCTCATGTCTTTTCCTTCCTTTAAAACACTAGTAATTGTTCCAGAATGTGCCTGATTTTTTTTCTGTTCTTTTATACTATTGGCAGACTCCTTTACTAACCCTTAAAAATTTCTATGAACCTTTATAGGCCCAGGGTATGTGTTCCCAACAGTCTAAATAGATGGAAGGCAAACTTTATTATCAAAGCCTCAACATAGATAAAATAATATACTATAGTCTCAGTCTCTACTGTGCCTACTGATCTCCTTCTAGGTCAGTAAGGCAGTCTTCTTCAAAATTACAAAGTAAAAACAGTCTTTGACTCTGGCAAAGCATCCATATCAAACCTGTAATCCCTCAGTGTGTGACCTTCAATGTTTACCCTAGCTGTCTTGTTCTAGTAGGAAATTATATCCATAATTCAGAACCTATTTTCTGTCTTTGTCCATCAATTCTTTAAATTTCTAGTAACATTTGAGTGCTTTAGATGTAACCTCTAGGAATAGAATTTTGAGACATAAGCAATTCAAGAAATTCTTTCATCCACTCTGATTTGAATAATGGTTACTCATTTTTAATACATCAAATTCAAAATAAACAAACTGTGTGATAGACTGTCTAGCCAAAAGAACTTTTTAGAAACTATTGATTTAGTGTATTCATTTAAAATTATTTATTTTTAAAGTAACTAAAATCAAAATAGTATATTAACCCAAATAATTATTTTTTAAGAAAGTGTGTGTGTGTGTGTGTGTGTGTGTGTGTGTGTGTGCTTGTGTGTATGTGTAATGTCCATATGGGTGCCCACATGAACATTACTATGTGTGAATACAGGTATATGTGTTATGGTACAATTATAGGTGAGATGATAACATTGATTATGGATCCTCATATTCCTCCTTGTTTGAGACAGTTTCTCTTACATTTCTGCTGTACATGCTATGTCACCTGGTCTGGAAGTTTCTGAAGCCTCTCTGTTTATTCCCATGTCCCTAAGGGAGATGTCATTACAGACACTCTTGATACATGCCCAGCTTCTTTACATGAGTTCTGGGGATTCAAACCAGTTGAGCAGCAACTGTTTTTACCCACTGAACCATCTCACTACCCCCAAGGCATTATTCTATTCTCCACAGCAAAGTTTCCCTTCAACTTTGGTATAGTATCCCAGAAGCAACCACTGATACAAACCTAGTCATCTTGAAATGCCTATAACATGTCAAACTTCAAAAAGCTATGAAGTGATACTTCTTTCTATGTCCTATATGATGATACATCCCCAAAGATACAAATATGACATTTTACACTCCAGTGGTAAAATCTCAGGAACTCATCTGCCTCACAAAACTATGGCATAAAGCCAAAACATAATTTGGAGGCAACTTAAATATTCATTGAAATGTCTCAGCAGTGACAAAATATGAATCTCAATAAAACACAGATAGACCACTATAATTTCTTAAACTCTTGGATTTCCCCCATCTTAAGCATATTTTGTTCCATAGAAGAGCTCTTAAATGTTCCCACATAGTCAGGAAGTGATGGCATGTGCCTTTAATCCCAGCAATCCAGAGGAAGAGACAAGTGGATCTCTGTGAGTTCGAGGCCAGCCTAGTCTACAAAAGTGAGTTCCAGGACAACCAAGACTGTTACACTGAGAAATCATGTCTCCCAAAACAAAAACAAAAATATTGCCACATCATCATTTTGTCATTCTCTCTCATTTCCCCCCTCTGTCCAGACATGTGTCTTTCTCACTCTGTAGATTCCCCCTAAATGTCCTGTCTTTACTTTTTTAAATCTCAATTTCCCACAAACCCCAATCAGTATTCTTTCTCTATCTTCTTCTGTTTCATCTCCTAGATGCATTCCTTCTTTTCCTAGTCTTGTCAGTGTGAATCAGTCAGGCTGTTTGAATTATTACTGGTCCTCTTGCCAGTCATCACCCCACTTACAAACAGCAGCAATGATTCTGTTCTAAAAGACAGAGTAGGAACTCCACAATAGTGTATAATAATTGTTCTTGTTATATATGGACAGCAATGTTTATCCTAGATGATTGGAAAGAAATTAAAAAGATAATATATGATATAGTATATATAATTGTATATAAAATACTGTCAGAATCTAAGAATACAATGTATATATTATATATTTTATATTTATAGAATATTATATATTTAATATTGTCTACATCAGAAAAGTCTGTCAGATTATATATATATATATATATATATATATATATATATATATATATCTGACTCACACTTATTGGCCAAAGAAATAATAATGAGATAATACGCAAGATACTTTGGTAAGGATTATGCACCCCCACTGCAAGCAGTCTCTAATTAGAATGTCGATAAGGTAAAGGAGAAGGCTTTGCAGGAGAGGTCAGTTGTTCTGGTGAACATTAGCTAGTGCAGTGGAGAGGGACACAGCTTGGCTTACTGTGCCTGCAACTCCAGCTGAACCGTATACTTGCCAGGTGGTGAGGAGGGCAGAGGCAGCCACTGAGCTCCAGAACAGCTGCTCCATTCTCTCCTTCCACTTAATATTTGGGAGTCTGGGCAGTTTGGAGGCAGCCACGAGGGAGCACTAACAGATGGATGCCGTGCTGTGGAGGTGCACTCTTGAATGGAGAGATCTTCTTTTACTAAAAGCAATTGTATTTATATGCTTTAAACATGATCTATTAGGAAGCTGGAGAAAGAGACATTCATGAAAAAAAATAACGTTCTTTAATTTGAGTTTTTAATTCATTTCTTTGTTTCCAGTAGTATTTCATACAACATATCAGCCATAGGAGAGCAATTTGGCTGACATCCAAAAGAGGAGGGGGGAGAGAGAGAGGAAGGGAAAGAGAGAGAAATAACAGGATAATTTTGTCTTTTCGTTGTGGCTTTATCTATTTTAAACATATCGTAGTCAATTGACAAACATAATGAAATTTCTCAAATTCAACCAACACTAACTGTGAAATACTTCATTTTCAAGTACAATATGAGAGTTTTTCCATGGGCATAACCTTCTATAAGATAGCTACAGAAATTCCTTTTTCCTTCATTTCATAAAGAGAAATAAGAAACAAAAATATTATAATTTATTTTCATTTAAACAGATTCAAATCCAGTTTTGACTAAAGTTATACTTGCTTCAAAATATGTCAAAATTCTCCTAAAGAACAAAGGGACAAATTAGAGTTTGAGGGTTTTCAGTGTTTTTGAGTGACTGGTATTTTGTAATCAAAAATATGATGCCCTCCACCAATAATAGATTATAATTACATAACTTGTTGAAGTTTATCAAGTATGTTTTCTTAACCTCAAAACGTGTTTTATCTTTAAGAAAATATTATTTTAAAAAGAAACCCTTAAATAGTAGGAGCTGTCAATCCATAGATGATGGAAGATATCAAAATACTTGCCTGTCAGCTTTGGGACATTAAGAGTGTCCTTCATTTTTCCAGTGAACTGTGGCTAAGCCTAGATGTCTCTTACTTTTATCCATTACATGATTCACTTCCATATGCTAAAATATACTACTTAAGGGAATAGTAAAAGTTGGCTACTTTAACAATAAGATATTTATGTGATACACTGATTCGGTAGTTATTATGGAATTATCAAAAGGTTTAATGTTGTCCCTGTCTCATATTTCCTAAACCTTCTTAAAATGTTAGCACATTAATATTAAGTTCAAGTAAATGTCCCAGAAGGCTGAGGCTATAGATCAGGGGCAAAGGACTCATCTAGCATGTATGAGGCATTGGCTTTGCTTCTCACTAAGAATATATTATAATTAAGGTAAAAATACATTTTTCAATAAAAAACTCAACTAAGACATTCACATTCACTGATCAAGTAGCACTAATAAGTGATGATCTTCTAATAAGTGATGACCATCTTTTTAAAATCGAACAGATGGATAAATTTAATCTTTATAATGTCCAGTTGTGATCAGGACATTTATTTCCAGTGTCTGATTCTAGATAAAGGAAGAAATCCATAGTTAACATTGCTTCAACTTTCCTTCTGTACCCTTAGTTCTTCATGAATATTCTCCACATCTTCTGTCTGCTTGGGTGCATTTCACTCCATATCTAAGCCACATCCTACCTTCCTGTCACTTGTCCAGAACCTTCTAGGATCCAGAATTATATGTGACTTCCTAGAAGCTGTCCCCACTTTCCTTCTGTATTCTGAATACATACTATGTGCCACTTTTTCCTTGTTTGCTACATCCAGTCACCAACTTCTACTTGACGTTACTTCTCCAGTATTTCTAAAAGCATACCTTTGGGATCATATATGTGTGTGTGTGTGTGTGTGTGTGTGTGTGTGTGTGTGTGTGTGTGTGTGTTTAAATTTGACCTATGTTCCCAGTGGCTGACTGACTCTAAATAGTAGTTATGACTAATCATAATTACCTTTGAAAATAATGGCACTTGAAGTTGAGTATTATTCTTTCCAGGTCTGTGAAAAATTGTGTTGGTATTTTGATGGGGATTGCATTGAATCTGTAGATTGCTTTTGGTAAGATTGCCATTTTTACTAGGTGAATGTCTTGATGTTACAAGCTGAATGCAACACATTTTAGATGGCATGGTGGGAATTCCAAAATCACTTTATTTTTTTTCTTTTTATGAGAATAAAAATAAAGTTGTGTTCATCTTTATTGCTCATTCATAGCCTGATTTTCTTTCAACTAGGGCATCACTAAAATGCCTCAGGAATGCAGGCCTAAACTATCCTTTTATGTTAATGGAAAAGTGTTTTTCAAATTAATTGAAATTTCATAAGTCATATTAATATTATTTACTTGTCGTTCTTCAAATTCAGTTTGTCCAATAGAAGAACCCTCACCCTCCTATCTACAGCACAGCCCAAATTTTAAAGCAGGTTATAAAACCCCAAGAATAAAAGTAAGTTCCATGTCATTTTTAATAAATTTTAACTTTTTTTTATTCCACTGAAAGCCAACACAATTGCTATAGCATTATCCTCTTACATTACAGGTTTGGTTTTCACAGATGGTAAAGGATCTTCTTTAAATGCTCCAAGTTGAAAATGGGAGATATGTGACATCACACTATGATCAGATACCAGCCTCCATTCTGTGAGGATGCATGATTGGCTCTTACACTTACACATCACATAAACAGACAGAACATGCATTCCAGCCCCACCCTAGACATTTGAAAAATCCCATTGAAAGCCAGAGGTTTGGAAGAAATTTTAGTGAACACAAGGAATTCTTAACTTCCCAAGCATGGCAGTTAAGGCACTACATATTGAGTTAATAAGTCACAAATCCAGCCAAGGGTTAATACCTTAACTCCAAGTTATGTTGTCTACATCATTATAATAGTCACTGGGGTCTATTAGGGGTGACATCTTGTCTCAGAACTGAACAAAATCCCATCTATCACAATTTTCAGAAGTTGTATTTAACTCTTTAGTATAGAACACTATACTAAAAAAACAGTGTTGCATATGATATCTTCAAGTTCACTCAGAGACAAGCATTTGTAATCTTAGGCAGGTGGGTGAGAGAACTGTGGACAACCTACCTGCCTGATCTGTCCCTCCTTAATCATTGACAACTTTAATGGGAATGGCACAGCTAGACTACTGATGCAGTCAACAGGCATAATAACTTCATCCTTTAAGATTTTATGCTCTTGCCGGGCGGTGGTGGCGCACGCCTTTAATCCCAGCACTCGGGAGGCAGAGCCAGGTGGATCTCTGTGAGTTCGAGGCCAGCCTGGGCTACCAAGTGAGTTCCAGGAAAGGCGCAAAGCTACACAGAGAAACCCTGTCTCGAAAAACCAAAAAAAAAAAAAAAAAAAAAAAAAAAAAAAAAAAAAAAAAAAAAAAGATTTTATGCTCTTGCCAGCTAGTGACCTTTATCTACAGCTGGGGACTACATATTTTATTCGTGAATCATACTTCTGAGTTCTTACTTGTAATTCTCTTGTACAGTGTAGATTTCACATAACACTGATGATTCCTTTGAGCTTTTAAAAGTACCATAGGATACAGAGTCTACATACATTTTTGTAACTCTACAATATGAAATGATTTATGCCAGCAATTCTACTGCAGAGTATCATTTTATGTTTATAACCTTATTTTAACCTTACTTATTCTATGCATTGTGTTGAAATCTAACTTACTTTACTCTTCCAAGGTTAGAATCATGATTGGAAACCATTTTTTCCTTATCTTTACTACTTGATAGTTCCCATAACAGTCTGGAAGAACCATCTTCATTTATCCTTTTTTGATACTGGTGTAGGGAGGCATTTTCTAATTTGCCATACCATTCTTCACATCATATTCTTTTTTGTGTCTTTTCCAATTTGACCCCATCATTATTTTGTTATCATTAGTTATCATTTTCTGTGTTATTTTCACTATTATTTGAAGAATTCAGTAGTCCTTTGTGACTTAGGATTTCAATAGGCCCCTGTGAATTCCCTTGCTCCTGTACCAAAGGATATTTTAATGACCAATTTTAAAAAATAAACTAGTAAATCCCCTTAATATTATTAGATTGCCATAGGAATCTGCCTCAAGCTAGATCCAGATACTGAATTTAGCCTTTAAACTCATAATCAAATTCAAACATAGTTGATAAGGAATAGCATTGCAGAGTTGGTTATGTCCTGGATGGAGGAAAGAAACTCTTAGGAATCTAGAAGCGTATGAAATTTAAGAGATCCAATATGTACAGAAAGGTATAGGACTTACAGGGCCCCTCTCCAAGGTTATACAGTGAACAGTTGTTGAGGAAAGGGTGATAGAGCTGCCTACACGTTGGGCATCAAGCTCTAGGGACATAGCATTTGTGAATCATCACTAATGATGATGGACTTTTCAGTGACAAGTTACCCTTGAGTCACTTGTGCTCTTTTAAGTTCACTCTTCATCTATGTCCCTATAAGAATTTCCAATAAATGTATTGGTTTACAACCAAGTTAGGTTCAGGTGGAATCCTTTACTTGTTGTGTCATCAGTCCTCTGGATGGAAAAGGCATGTCTCTGCAGACAATGCCACACAGTATAGTACTTTATAAAAGAACAGCACAGTTTAGCCATTTACTCTACTGAACAACTTAGATGGAATTTTCCAAATCTCTTTAACCTTTCTTTCTTGTGTCTTAATTTGCTTATTGTCCAAGGATAAAAATTATCTACTGAGTCCCTTAAATTTTTTTTTTTTTCTGGGAGAGGCAAGGTGAAGTGAATCAATCAAAAATTACATAAAACAAGAAAAATAATTTTAATTAAAGTCTTTTCCTAATCTGATGGGTGATGTTATTCTGTATGCTGTAAAAATGTGTTGCTATGATTGTTTGATAAATAAAGCTGTTTGGCCAATGGTGAGGCAGAATAAGGTTAGGTGGGACATTCTAACTAGAGAGTGAGAAAGAAGAAAGACAGAGGAGATGTTGCTAGCCTCTGCCAGGAGAAGCAAGATGTAAAAGTACTGGTAAGCCACAAGCCATTTGGCAAAATATAGATTTATATAAATTGGTTAATTTAAGATATAAGAGCTAGTTAGTGAGAAGCCTGAACCATTACACCATACAGTTCATAATTAATATAAGCCTCTGTGTGTTTATTTGGGTCTGAGTGGCTGTGGACCAGGCGGGACACAGGAAAACTTTCAGCTACACTAATTCATAACACAACCTTTTCTTTAGACAATATACTTTTTGCTGACAAAATGTACTAGTAGATTCAAAGCTGAGCATATTTTATTGAAAAGCTCACGATACTTTATACCATGCCTAAAACTGTCCCCATAGTAGTAGAGACAACACAAAATTTACTTTCCAGCCATCTTTATTCATTTCCTACAATGTTCTCCCATCAGATTGGTCTCTATTCTAGGAGTTCTGGGTCACTCATCTTGTTAAATATATCACTGTCTTTGATTGTTTTTGCAAGAGTCTTCACCTGTATCAATGCGCTGACCTCAAACATCATGAAATCCTTGTGTAGGAGCAGGGGGACTGCCTGTTGAAGGATACTACTCCTCAAAGATAAGTATGGGAAACTGCTCAGAAATTCCAAGGACCTCAAGAATGCATAAAGTTGTACAAAAGTCATGTGAAGAAAGAAATGCCAGTGGGAATGATAAAAATTATGCCACTATAATCTTATCTGGGCTCCATAAATGTATCCCTCTTCATTCTGAGTTGAACTTTGAACTTCTTAGCTTTTATCTGGGTTGAGTACACAAATATTAGAAATAGATCCTCTATTCTAGAGTTTGCGCTTGGCTTCCTTGATGATATGTGAGTACTTATGTTACCTACTGACCCCCCATTAATATTCTTAGAACCTATTCAATTTTACTCTTCTGTGAAGAAGAAGGCAGGGAAATTATGACTATAGGGCTACTCTGTCAAAATATTCAAAATCTAGAGCATCCCTGCTGTAGCTTCACTAGAATTTACTAGCCAGCTAGATAAGAGCAAGATAGTTCTCCAATTTTCCAGTCTTTCATCCTGCATAGAGCATTTCCTTGAGAATGTTGTTTCTATTTGGATATTAAGAATTTTTACATGAACAATAATAACAAAAATGATGGATATATCAAGGCCCATGAAAGAGGTATATGTTTTCCTTCTTTTACTGTATATCACTGCTATTTCAGAGATGGCACTATGGATTGAATCTGAGACAGCTTTAAACTACTTCTGCACCTACCAAAGCAATTTCATAAGAGAGGTATTTTATTCCAGAATGAATGAATGAATAAATGAATATGTGGATAGTGAATAAAGATAGCTGAGTGCATAGGTGCTTTTTCCAATCTGATATTTTCTTACAACAATTTCTAGGCACAAAATTAATTTAAGAAATATTTTCAATTTCATCTGTGTAACAAAACTTTATAAAGTGTTTCTGGTTGGAGATATCCACCAGAGTCTCTGAATGTCCCAAGAATTTTATTTGATCTACCCCTAGATAGTCATTCTTTTACTGTTGTTCCTCAAGTGTATGGTAGCTCTTAATACATTGCAAGTCTTTTGATATCTAGAAATACACATTATTGAATCACATATCCCTCAATAGATTACCATTCTGTCTAGCAGAAAGTAGTTAGTGAATAAATAATAAGTTCATAGGGCATTCCATAGTCAATGTTCATTGATCATCTCTCATAGTCAACCTTCTTGTAGAAAAATATCAGTGTATTATGAATGAATATTCAATAAATATTTACTGAATGTTGAGCCTGTCAAGAATATAAGGATATAATTAAAAATTTAATTAGCATTTACTTGGCATGTCAATATATGATTTTATCAATGCTTTTTATATCATAAAAAGATATATAAGAAATAATACTAAAATGACTTTTTAGGGCTGATTAATTGATGCCTTAATAGGTATCTATTAAATAGGCATCTATTTAGTAATATAATACAGGTTTTAAGATTAACCATCATATTACAAGGAAAATAAATCAAAGGAAGTATTTTCTTAGTAGTGCACAAAGGCAGTAACCAGAGTGGCATTTCAGGACCTAGGATTATGTAGAAGGTCAGTTGGAACTAACTGCCATTTGTGCTTGTAGGAAAGGAAGTGCTATATATAATTATCTCATATTGGCGAATTTTGACATAGGGAATCCTGGAGAGTAACATAAAACAGCATTTTCAGGTGCAAGCTACATTGCCCATAGGAAAACCAGGACAGAAGGAAAATGAGCAACTCCTAGGAATCAAAGTAAGTGAGTCTCTCTTCAAACACTTCCTGCTCCATTCAGTTCATCACTATTGCAAGACTACTTTAATCTTCATTGCACCAGCTTTCGACTGCATTAAACTAATGAGTTTAATGATTTTGGTTAAACTTGCTGACATTTACCTAAAACAACAAACCCTTGAGGCAAAGTTATATATGCAATTAAAATACCTGTTATAGGGACTACAACAGAGGCTACAATCAAGCAACTTAATGGAGTTCATTGCCACTAGAATTTTTTTCTTAAGTTTCTGTTTATGAATTTGAATGATGGAGGCCATGTTATGTTTTTGTATAGTATATTTTGATAGATTGTTCTTAATGAATAGATACAACTTACCATGGTATATCACCTTCTTTTAAAACCATTCAATACTCAGAATATCAAGGCAAGAATCAAAAATTGCAGTTTTCATATACTATTTCTATCTAACTTCATGTTGAAGAATCCATCTTAAGTCCTTGTGGGTATGCTAGTTATTCTGTGAAAACAATATCATCATCATCTTTACTTAGCTCTCAATATGTATCTATAATTTCCTACCATGTCTCAATGACTCCAGGAAGTAGATATTATAGTTTTCATGAATATTATGAGATGTAAAAACAATATGCTAGAGGTCAAGCAGCTTTGTAACTACAAACTTTCATTCTGTACAATGACATGACAACGCATTTAGCAGTCATAGACACTTTTATCCCTTTAACAGCTGAGAAGTCCATTCATAGCTCAGCATTCACAGCTTCATCAGAAGTCACTCCTCTAGAGAAGCTTTCACTAAGCAATTAAGTCAGGCTCAGAGACACCTTTTATCTCTGCAATACCCTCCCAATAGAGTCTATACAATGAATAATCCTGATTGAGTCATTATTGAGATACAGCCATCTGCTACTATTTTAGTTATTTTATGCATTTATTTTATATTTATTTTCATTTAGTTTAATAAAATGACAAGAAAAACAAAGCAGGCAAAAATCTGTGTTGTTCTCACAGTAATTCAGAAAAAATGTCTCTGTTTAGAAGCATACAGTAGTGAGGCCTGGGTTATCTTTAGACCACCCAGTAACCTCATTGCTCCTTCTCCCTGTGGACTCAAAGCAGCATATGGTTGTTTTTCTTGCAGTTTAACTCCTCTGCTTAGCCCAAACCTCTTGGTTACAATCTGTTTTGTAATCCCTATAAGGATCACTTGTCTCTTGAGACATACATTCTTATCAAAATAGAGACCTGAATTGCCATTTCACTCCCAGGAAAATTAAAACACATTTCACTTGTAGACCAAGATTCCTGGGTAGAAATCCTATATCAAAATAAGCAATTACACTAAATGATTAATTAAAATTGTATGTTCATTCCAGCAAAAGGAAAAAGAAACAGCAATATTTCCAACAATAAGGATGATACTTTTGAGAATCAAATGTATCTGAGACATTTTCTAGGTTAGAGAATGGCTTGCTTACTTCAAACATCCATTCACTTCACTAAGATGTATTCAGGAAAGATTTGCTGCACTTAGATGTGCCTGACCATCTACTGTGTATGTGGAAAATCGTTCCGTGCTTGAATTCAGCCAGAGGAAAACAAAGCAAAACTGGTTCTTTGAAAACAAGAATACAGTCCAATAAACGGCTGATAAATGCTCACCATTGAGAATGTGAAACCAGTTGTAAATCTGGTTTAATAGAATAAGGAGAAATGGCAGATACGGAAAATAAATCCTCCTGACTGTGCTCTCTGACAGTGATTCCAGGCAGTGGACAAGACCAGTAGGCATCTCTCACCAGGCTGCCGTGCCGAACAATCTGTGGATGCCTTCATCAGAACACCTGTGTCTTTACATAAGCAGCTCTGGTCTGAGTCTGTGCCCACTCCTAACATGGAGTGTCTTAAGGCAGAAACCATATATCCACATCTACATCCATGAAAACTCTTAGCAGCACAACTGAGCTTATCAGGATCATTAAACAGCAGTTCTTATTACTCCCACTGATCTGAAACTCTGTACCCTTTGAGCACAGAACAGTGACCACAAAAAGACAAAACAAAAATAATGCTGCTTTGCAGATTTCAGATTTTTTTCTTTCCAAAGCAAAAAAGCACACTTCACTGTGGCTCAGACTGCCTCAGACTTGACTTAATGCAGCCCAAGAACTATAATGCTGTAAGTACTTGACCAGCTTGACCAGGTATCTGCTCCACTGTGGGCCTCCAAGAGTCCTGGCACAGAAGGGTTCTCTGAAGAGTCTACTACAGGAGTTGTGTGGTCATCACATGCCAAAGTGTACAACCAAGGTTAGCCTTGGACTCATGATCCTCCTGCCTCTGCCTTCTTTAGCAAATTCTATCAGCATGCACTACCACAACTGACTTCAAATTTTCTACAGGTGTTGATTTAAATGTCTGTCACAAAAATTTTAGAGTAGCACAAAGGTTATAAATTTGCTCATTAATTTATTATAACTATTCAACATTGTAATCTTGTATCAAAACAGTATGTTATATGTGTGTGTGTGTATGTATGAAGTAATTAAAAATGAAATTTTATCCCAGCACTCGGGAGCAGAGCCAGGCGGATCTCTGTGAGTTCGAGGCCAGCCTGGGCTACCAAGTGAGCTCCAGGAAAGGCGCAAAGCTATGCAGAGAAACCCTGTCTCGAAAAACCAAAAAAAAAAAAAAAATGAAATTTTAAATTCTGTTTGGAAAGAAAGCATTTGATCGCTTTAGAATAAAACCTTGAAAACCTCTCATCCCCACATAATTGCCCAGATGACAATATATATCCAAATACTACTGGAGGAAGAAGAAAATTATGCATTTATCCTATGCGAAGTTTACACTGTAAGTGCGGAGAAAACTCTCCAACTATCAGAAAAGTAAAAAGAACTGATTATGTTAACATTTTAAGTGCAGGGATTCTCTGTAAGATTTCTTCATACTGTCCTTTCTTCCTCTCTTTTTTCTCTTCCTCCCATCTGTACTTTCTAAAGAAAACTCAAGTGCCTCTTCTCAAAGGACTTCAATTCTCTACTTAACAAAACTCTATCAGAATCCCTCAGTTTTGATAGAATTCTGAGATAAAGAGTAATACATGAGGCAGTGTTTATGGAAATCATGTGCATCAGGAAATGGAGTAAATGAATCCTTACTTTGTTTCATTTAATTTGTATTACAACCATATGAGATAGTTGCTACTATTTTCACCTTGGAGTTTATTAAACTAGGGTAAAATAATACTGTACACTATGCAGATATCTAAGCAGAATGCCTATAAATCAGTGGCTCCCCAAGCATCCCCACTCCTCCTTCAAACAAGAGTCCATTCCAGTTTCTCAGGAGAGTTACATGATTTATCCTGATAGTCTGCAGAATCTAGTCCTTGCTTTATAACTGCCCACCACAGCCTCATTCACCATTGTTCCTGAGAGCAGGAATTTCATTTTTTCAATGACTCTAGCCCTACTTTATTGTAGAAACGATCACAGCCTGTATGAGAAATTGTACAAATTCATTTGATGTATTTATGGGAGATAACAGTTCCAAATATAAAGCATTCATGCATCATTAAATGTACATAAAAGCACAGCTTAAGATTCAATATTAACTTTTAGAATAAACAGATTTTGGATACAGAGAAGAAATATGTATGTGTTCATTTATGTGTATAATTATTTGGGTTCTTGGCACATTATAAGGGCCTTGGTACTATACAAAGTATATGACAGTCCCACGAAATTCATTTTACTATGTAAATTCTTAGCCAAAACAATATGATAAGAATTTTGATGTTGACAAAAGTCAGATAAAAGTTGTTTTGCTATTTAAACCATACTCAAAGTTTTCATTGTCACATTAAGCTTTCTTCACAGAAAATATATTTACAAAGGCTGGCCATAAAAAAGATACCAATTTTCAGATTATAAACAATCTGGGACATTTTCAAAGTTAAGTTTGAATAAATTAATTTGAGTTTCATAACAATATAAGAGTTTCACAAAGAAGCTAAAGTCCTAACTGTGGAGATTTGGAGCTGCCTTTTGCTTTAGCTAGAATCAAAGCTGCCTCCGCACGGCTGAATGAGAACTGTGTCAGCCGTCGGGAAGTCACTTTCAAGAAACAAACTACAGATCTGTAATTTATTATCATCACTTCTTGGCTGTGAACTTGAGTGGCAGATTCAACAAAACTATGTCATTCTAAGAGACATTTGAACATACAGGAGGAGAAAAATGAATGGCCTCAAATGCAAGAAAGCACATGAGCATGACTTGCGATTATGTGGCTTTGAGAAGAGTACTTCATTAAAAGAGTGAATTAAATGCACATTGCAAATATACAGCAGTGGAGAATCATTTTCTAGGTCATACAAAATACTTTTATAGGCATCGTATGGCCCACGGAAAAAAAGTACTACCTATCTTAGCGATTCCTCAGACACTAAGTGGGAGTAAGCATTCTTAATCCTTGGAGAACTGGATTCTTGGTTGAGTAACAGGACACATTCTATATGTGAAGTCAGTGTGTGCTAACAGAGCTGCAGTGACTGAAATGTAAAATAAATCTTTTTGTCTGGGATGAAAGATGCTCTAATCCCTCTCTACCAGCTCCAACCCTGCCCCTTGCACTGTGGGTTTTCCCAGATATCTCTTAACCTTCAAGCTCAGAATGGCATCACAGGCCAAAGCCCCCTATGCTACTGTTGGGTGCCATCATGGAGTATCATGCCTCAAAATCCCAGGGAATTCTTGCTTAATAGGGAGATTCTCTTCGAATTTCATGATGTTACTATTTTTTACAGCTGGGTACTACTCCGTTGTGTATATGTAGCACATTTTCTTTATTCATTCTTCAGTTGAAAGACATTTAGGTTGTTTCTGGGTGCTGGCTATTACAAATTATGCTGCTATGAACATATTTGAACAAGTGTTCTTGTGTTATGATTGAGCATCCCTTTGGTAAATACCTGAGAGTGGTATCATTGGGTCTTGAGGTAGATTGATTCTCAGTTTCCTGAGAAGCCACCATACTAATTTCCAAAGTGTGTGTACCAGTTTGCACTGCCACCAACAGTGGGGGAGTGTTCCCCTTGCTCCACATCCTCAACATAGGCTTTCATCAGTGTTTTTTATCTTAGTCATTCAAACTTTGCAGACAAATGGATGGAACTAGAAAATATCATCCTGAGAGAGGTAACCCAGACTCAGAAAGACAAACATGGTAGGTACTCACTCATAAGTGGATACTAGATATAAAGCAAAGGATAATCAGACTACAACCCACAGCTCCAGAGAAGCTGGGAAACCAGGAGGACACTAAGAGGGATGCATAGATCACCCTGGGAAGGGAAAACAGAGGAAATCTCCATGAGTAAACTGGGGATGACGGGGGGAATATAGGGAGGAGATGGGAGATGAGAACATGAGTGAAAAGGTTGGTCAGGCTGGGGGAGGGATGCAGTGGGAGAGTAATGAAAGAGATATCTTGATAGAGGGAGACATTGTAGGGTAAGAGAGAAACCTAATGCTAGGAAATTCCCAGGAATCCACAAGGATGACCCCATATTAGACTATTAGCAATAGTGGAGAGGGTGCCTGAACTGGCCTAACCTGGTAATCAGATTGATGAATACCCTAACTCTCATCATAGAGCCTTCATCCAGTAACTGATGGAAGTAGATGCAGAGATCCACAGCCAAGCACCAGGCCAAGCTCTGGGAGTTTATTTGAAAAGAGGGAAGAGGTATTATATGAGCAAGTGACTTCAAGATCATGATGGGGAAATCTATAGAGACAACTAAACCCAAGCTTGTAGGAACTTGTGAACTTTAGACCAACAGCTGCAGAACCTGAATGGGACTGAACTAAGCCCTCTGCATATAGGAGACAGTTGTATGACTTGGTGTGTTTGAGGGGCCCCAGGTAGTGGGATCAGGATCTATCCCTGGTGTATGAGCTGACTTTCTGGAGCTCATTACCTATGGTAGGACTCCTTGGTCACCCTTGATGCAAGGAGAGGGGGCATGGTACTCCCTCAACTGAATGTACCAGGCTTTGCTGACTCCCTATGGGAGGCTTTACCCTTTTGGAGAAGGGGGTAGAAGTGGGTCAGGGGTGGGAAGGTTTGGCAGGGGAGGGGAGAGTCTGGTGGGAAGGAGGAATGAGAGGGGGATCTTTGGTTGGTATGTAAAAATGAATAAAAAAATTTAAATAAAAATTAGGGAGATTCTCTGGGCTGACACTGATGAATCATTGCTTGGGTCTGTCAGTTGTCCTATGGGAAAAGATTGAGGCCAGCTAAGTGGCAAAACCAAAACAAATAAATGCCAGCTGCCTTAGACACTGGGATCCCACATCAGACAAGGCTCTAAGTGCATATAGTCCAAATAAAATTAGATTTCTTCTATTCTTATGAATATTGTTGGATTTCTCTGGAGAAGTTCAAGTTTAGTGCTTTAAAAGGAACATTCCCCTTTAAGAGCTAGATACAATAATGCACAATGATGGTGATACTTGCTTTTAGATGAAGTTGATTGGTCCAGTGCCCGATGATTTTGTATTCTGTACTTTTGTTGTTTATCTGATACTGGAAGATATCATAGCGTCCAGGAGCATCTCCATTTTCATTAAAAGTGACAGGTGTACCAGCGCTGCCTATGAAGATTAGAAAAGACTATAAATAAAGTATATGACATAGGCCAGTGGGCTTATTTTCCTCTAAGGAAGAATGTTAGATAAAAATATATTGTGTATACTAAGGGATGCAAAGATTGTAATCCATGCAAGGTTATTCTTGATAGTAAAATTCTTTTACATGAAAATCAACCTAGATGTACATATAAAAATAAGATGGACTTTATTGTATACATTAGAAAGTAAATGATGAGTAGTCAAGCTAAGTAATATATGTACAAGCTAAATAAATAAAAATCAATAGTCTGAATATTCAACACTGGCTTTGTAGAATGTGATTTAATGAGGTAAATGTATGTGTATTGAAATATGACACCTATGGTACAATACAAACTACGAATGTCAACACAAAATCAACAGAACATCCAAGCCAGAAGGCTAAGGTGCTTGACTTAATGGCAAGTTCAGCTCCAATATGAAGCAGGTGCACTTTTCAGCTCCACTACTTTTGAGTAGGTCATTGCAAGCTGCTCTTGGAAACCTCCACTGGGCAAGGCAGAGCGAGCAGTGGAGAGCCCCACTTCACTTAGATCATCAAAGCCCCATGGTTCACTGGGAAGAGTGTAATGGTAGCAGAACAGCAGGATGCAAGGAATTTAGTCTCTTCTAAACTCCATTTCTCTTGGAAGCTCTCATTCTTTCCCTTGATAACTTCTGCTTGCTTTTACTTTCCCTCTTATTAACGTTTATATAATCACAGGTGTAAGAGTAGAACGGAATGAGCACCGCAATGATTTTTCATTCCATCTCACTGCACTGTCTACACAGACTTTCTTTTTCTCTAACAGCTTTTAGAGCTCCCTTCATCTCCATGGATTACTTTTTCTCAGCTGAAACATTCAGTTGACAGAAATCCCTTTACATGGTTCCTATCTTCTCCCTGCAGGCCCTTTTTCCTCAAAGGGTATTAGAGCTAATTTCTCTTCTGTGATGCAGTTTCCTCTTCTTGCTGTCCTTTTCTACATTATAGTCTCCAAATTATATACAATTAACAATGAAATAGGTCAATGTTAAGTATTCCCATTCATTAATGAACTTATTAATTTATTTGAAAAGATAAATGAAATTTATCAACTTGTATATAACTGGAATGAGAGTGGCAGATTGCAACCAGAATGTTTTCATGGGATTTAACAGAGGTGTGTTTATTATAATTCTATTTTTTGACTTTATTCTAAAATTTGAACATGACATGAAGTCTCTAAGGAGAACACAGACATCTTATACTATCAAGAACTGGTGAGCCCACAGGAGACGGCACAGACAGGAAGAATGGGCCACTGGCATAAGAAATGGAAGGCTCCCTGCATAGGTCCCAGGTTTCAAACAGCTAACTCATGCAACAAGCCCAGGACCTGGTACCACTGCCTAGATGCCTCCCAAACAGATCAAGCCAATCAACTGTCTCACCTATTCAGAGGGCCTGATCCAGTTGGGGGCACCTCAGCCTTCGGTTCATAGTTCATGTGTTTCCATTCATTTGGCTATTTGTCCCTGTGCTTTATCCAACGCTTGACTCAATCTGGGAGGAGGGGACTGTACCTGCCTGGACTGAGTCTATCAGGTCGATCTCAATCCTCAGGGGAGGCTTTGATCTGGAGAAGGTGGGAATGGGGGTGGGCTGGGGGGAAGGGGAGGGGGGCAGGAATGGAGAGAACAAGGGAATCTGTGGCTGTTATGTAGAACTGAATAGTATTGTAAAATAGAATAAAATAAAATAAAATAAAAAGAAATAGAAAAAAAAAGAAAAAAGAAATGGAAGGCTCCATGCTCATGTTGACTTCTCCATTCATTTGTATAACTCTTTTCATGTGCAGTAAAGGCTGAACAATGAACATGAATGGACCTGAAGGTCATGAGGATCAGTACACATGTGCTTTGTTACTAATTATTATTTTCAGGCATTCAAGTGGGAAATGATTTTATAACTCAATAAAGGGAGGAACTGAGGAAAAAAGTCAATCTGTTTGATCAGCCAGTAGTATCTTACTACTCCTTATATGATCAAGAAGAAACCTATTTTCTATTCCTGAACAAAACATTTCTCAGGCTGTTTAGCCTCTTCAGTATTTCCTGTGGACTTCTGTGAAGTAGAAGTAATGACATTTTTCCTCATAGAGATTTTATAAAATTTAAATTGGTCAATTCTTGTGACGTACTTAGAGCAATGCATAGGAAAATTAAATACTATGATCTACCCCATAGTCATTTTTAGTAAATATCAATATATATACTGGTAGAAAGAATATGAAAGGTTCTTTAAGTGATGCCTAAACAGTTACTAGGATTCAGTAACAGGTTTCTGCTTGAAAAACACATGTGTTATGCACATAATAACATCAGTTTCTGATATCTATACATCATTTAAAAATTAGACTATATTTAATCTTCTATATCTAAAATATCCATTGTTGTAATCGTGTTTATCAAATGACTGTTTTTCAATCTTTCATGCCATAATTGTTCTCAAGATAGAAGGTGTCACTTCTGTAGTACAGACGATGACAGCATACTGGGTTATGTATAAACTTATGACCAGCTGTTATGGTATCTTATTTCTCCAGTTAAAAGAACACCTGTTGGTAGTTAATCAAAGAATCACTATCCCCAAAATAATAACTTGTAATTTATATACTTCAATATCATTTCAATATCAACTTTATCAGATTTGCATTAAAGGGGAATATTTGAAAGCAGTCAAGAAAATGGTTTCTGAAATCAAATTGGGTTCAAACTCCCAGTTCCATCACTTAATGGATGTTACTGTTTTAGGTACATTCTTAATTTTACTCTATCTCACTTTTCTTATCTGTAAACTAACCCAACAGTAATCCTTACACAAAGAGTTCCATGATTAAATGAACCAATCTGTGTAAATACACAGTGAATATAACCTAAGTATGAATTACTATCATCCTTGTTTTATGGCAGTGTGTGAGCAAATATGATTTTCATATTTCTCTTTCTGATCCCTATGATATCAATAGAATGCCAAATAAACTGAAAGTTCAGTTCCCTGAATTCCTCACAATTTGATTGACCATTCTATCTTTTCACACACAACTCTTTGTTCCTTCTCCTAAATCCTCTTGATAATCTGTGACTCAAGTCATGCACTTATAGGAACTTGATCATACAAAATTGGTCAGAGACCCAACTACCTCTTCCTCTCCAACCTGGATCCACCAAATTCTTCATTTTCCTCTGCATCTCATATATGATCTTAAATTTGTTCGAGAGGTATTTATAGAAATCTCAATACAGAAAAATCTGTTTTTTTTTTTTCACATGGCAATATTCTCCTTGGTATAAGCAGATCTGTTGTCATTGCAAGCATTATTCAAAGTTAGAGCTCAATACAGAACAAGCATTCTACGAATTATAGGCAAACAAAGAATTACCCACTTATACTCTCAAGCAAACTCTTGCCCATCTTCTTCATAACGCCATGAACTTAATCTATACCACATCCCAACCCTCACACTGTCATCAGTATCACAGTGGAAACCAACCCCAAACTATGGCTTATGTTTGAGTGGTCTTTGAATTAATTACTTATAGCTAAAGCATGTTTTATTACTCATCAGCCTTGCTTCTTGTTTTCCTAGTCTGCTTTCTGGTCAAGGCTAAGCATACAATTGGATTACTCAACCTTCTCCCATTGGGAGCCAGTACCATTGAGTGTTGACTCACTGAAGACAAGTTCCCTAGTACTCTGGACTATGAAACAAAGCATCCTTCAATAGCCAGGAAGGACTCATTAATAGCTCACTCCTTTCCCCAGGCTTGCCATCTGTTTTATAAAAAAAATCATCTTTTCTTCTGAAATTGGCCACCTTGAAAAATAAAACTAAGTGAATTTCACCTATGAAAAACTCAACTATTTATCAATTTATTGTGATTTAATAGCAACTATCATAAGAAATATAGCAAATATATTTTAATTGAGACTATATAGATAGTAATTTATATACTATAAATTATACTCCATTAGATTTTCTTTCTTTCATTTCATCTTGAACTATAGGTGTTTTGTACATTTTGCAATACATTACATTTTTCAAATGCTTTCCATCCATGTGGACCTGTGAAAATGGGGAACAAACACATAGATTTGTGAGGTGACGTTTTTACTAGTCAGGAACTGCCTTCAGGGTCTACACATCTGGAGTAGTTTCTGTTCAATAGGAAATGTGTAGGAAAAATATATTTTTATTACTCAACATATCAATGCACTTCTACTATGTTTCTGCAGGGAAAATTTTACATCAAAATGCTGGTTCCTTTGACTGTGATATGGGGAAATACTAGTCTTGGGATTTCAAGACTGAAGTTTGATTTCTTGGTCTTCAAATTAATTGTGGTTATCTAAACAAGTGACCCTATTTACATGAAACTCTTTCTCATCTCCGAGATAATCATAATAATAGCAGTTCCTCCCAACTATTGTTGTATGACATGGCACATGAAAACCATTTAGTATGTGACTGGCGCATAATAGAACAATGTGAATGAAAACTGTCTTCAGTATAGTTCAGTCTTTGCCTACACTTTTGATGACACAGTTCATGTTGTATTGTTTCCTCAGTGGGGGCAAGGGGGGAAGAATGCAAGAACAATTTGTTTACTTTTAATTGTAAAAAAGATAAATTGACTTTTAATTGTCACTCAGTAGTCTTTTAAAATCTTTTTTTTCTTTCCCACTTTGTTACTGGTTAGTGATCTCATCACTACCTAGAACACTTAGCAAGCAGAAGAAACTAAGAATGAAATCAGTTAATTTATCAGTTTCTGTACCTTTAATGATTACTTGAGATTTAAAACAATGACTCAAATCCAATAGAAAATAATAATACTCAACAAAATTATGGTTATTCGTGCCTTCCTTTCTTTTATACTATTTATCAACTATGCATTACAACCAGTAAACAGAATCAAATATTCAAATTTAAATCACATCACAATGTAAGTGTTTAGGGATAAGAATACTCTCCACAGGACTTAGTTAGTGTCATCCATGGAAGATGTTTGCACTGGATTTAACATATCCTTCTCCATCCACACCTTTGCTATTGTATCTCACAATTTTACATTTATCTATTGGCTTCTGGATTAGCTCGATGAACTTACAACTTTCATTTTCCTTCTAATTTTCTTGCATATAAATATCTGCTATAAACATTTCCATCTTAAATTTGTGCTGTATAGTAACTAATGCTTCACAATTCACCAATTCTCATTGCAGGTAACCATTTTAAATCAGCATACTCAAATTCACAGACAAAGCCTCTCCTGAGCTCTATTTAAAACTTAACTGAATATCTTTCACTTGCTACTTCCATTAAAGTATATGCATTCACCAAAGTCTGACCAAGGCATCAGAAGATGCCAGATCTGGAAATAATATCCTAAAAGAAACACTTCATTGTTCCATGAGGTAACAATATAAGCAAACAATTACTCATATCCGTCCATTAACAGATCCTAGATCAAAATTACACCTAGTTTGCACATTCTTTCTCTCTTTTCCACTAAACTGCTCCAGGCCACTATGATATCTCTGTGAACCCTGAGAAAATACTTTTTTTTCACACTGAATACTTTCATGCACTCTTGGCCATATTCTATTTCAAATAGCACAAAGTAAACTCCCATCTAATAAAGTCAGTATTCTGTCCATACAATTCAGTGTAACATACAGAGTTCATTTTCATGACGTTTACATGTATCTAAAATATACCAGATCTTAAAGGACTCGATACACAATGCTGGTTATTATATACTTAGCATTTAAGAAAATTTTTATGTCATGGTTACTGCCATATAAGTCACACCGGACTATTGGTTAAGTGTTACAGTCCATATCCAATTTTTCCTTAGTAAATGGCTAGGTTCTATTTGCAATAACTTCACTAAGGTGTGACCAAATGATCAGTTGTAGCTAATCATATATGAGGAGATTTGAGGAACATTAGAAAATTCATCATAAGCATACTGAGTGGACATTTGTGTTCTTTTCTTCTTCCAAATGGCTATATGGAAATGAGATTTTGGGTAAATTGAGGGTCTATGTGTTAAAGATGGCAGAGCTTGCAAGAGCATGAACTGCAGTATGGAAAGGTCTGTGCTACCTTCGTTCATCCAGTCATTTATATGAGCATAAAAGAATTATCCTCTTTGTCACTGTAGATTTTGAGTCCACTGCTTCCAGTAGATAATAACTTACTGCCTAGTATGGTGAATTCACATTATTTAAAAATTAACAAGCACAATCAGATTATCACTAGAAATGAAATGCTTCACTTCATGCTACATTGTACATGATAAGAACACTTTAGAACATTAAAATTGAGGATCAGGATCAAAGAAACTGGGATGAATTGGTAACTGGTTTCAGAGTTTGAAGTATTAATGCCAATTACCACAATGAATGAACCTATAAAGTATACAATACATACACACACACACACACACACATATTATACATACTAATACATGTTACATTATGTAAACTCATTCTCTAGAATTCCATGGAGTAGCTATCTGTGCTAATTGTTTTTTTTCCTAAATGAGTGCAAAGGTACTCATGTAATTGGATGTTCCCATAAAATCTAAATACAAAGGGTTTCAAAATATGTGTTCATTTCAGGCTGAAATGACTGTTTTTCTGTGCTGCTGAGTGAAAAATAAGATAGGATAAAGAATATAATTGAATGGCATTTATGATTCTCTGAGCCAAACCTCCTTCTTGATTTTTCCATTAAGAAACTGAACTTACAATAGCCTTCTCTCTCGTGTAAATGTCTTTATGATCCTTGGATTAAAGGTGCATTACGATTGCGAAATGTCATCATTGTTAATGAATAGCCCCATTTAAGAAATAGAAATGCAAGCTATAATTGCATTTATAGTACTCAAATAAGCTGATTGAACTTTTAACGTAAGAAAAGACCCATTACTTAGTGATACACATCTCAGGGAAGCAGATGTATTAGAAGGTTTAAATGAAATCTCTTGTAAGAAAAGTGACCAAAGAGACTATTAAAGTATCAAATGTTTGGTTAAAGCAAAGGAATCGGGGGAAAGAACATTATAATTATGTGAGATTAAGTAACACATCTTAAGAGAAATTTGAGGACAAAGCAAAATATCCTACTACTCCACAAACTCAATATATTCTCATTTTGTATGAGAAATTTTCTCTGTATCCTGTGCCATTGAATTTCCTTATGACATCATTTTGATGCACTGAATATCCAATACCTAGTAATTTGCATATGAAATCTTCATTGAAAGAATGACTGTGTCGTTTAAATAATTCTATCTCTGACAATGATGTTGATACACATGAGAGGAACAATTACAAGAGAAGGAAAGGAGAGAGAAGGCAAAAGGAGACACATGGACAACATACACTCAGAAGAGAACTTTAATCAAATAGTCTTTTTATCTTTTGTAGCAGAGAGATTATCATGCTATTTAAATTTATAACCAAATGTACTGATTTTTGCAGTAACTGATTTTATTTTCATGAAACAAATAATCTTAAGCCCAAAGTCTAAGAGTTATTAGTTTATATTTTTACTGAGACTTTTAAAATTTATCATTTTCAAACACATTTTTGTAAAGTGAGGTAGAGATATAATTTCCCTTTTATATAAGGATACTTCTGTCTTGGTTACTGTTCCAGTACTGTAAAGAGACACTACAACCAAAGCATCTCTTATAAAAGAAAGCATTTAATTGGATGCTTGCTTACAGTTTCAGAGGATGAGTACATAATCATCATGGCAGGAAGCAGACAGACATGACATTGGAGCAGTAGCTGAGAGCTTTACATCCTGAATAGCAGGCAGCAGGCAACAAAAAACACACTAGGCCTGGTCTGGGTTTTTGAAACATCAACATGTAAACATCTGTTACAACAAGGCCACAGATCCTTATCCTTCCCAAACAGTTCCACTAACTGGGGAACAAGCATTCAAACATATGGGCCTACGAAAGCCATTCTTCTTTAAACCACCACAAATTTGTAACTGAATTCATCAATTTTTGCTGTGAATGATTTTATTTCCATGTAACAAATAATTTTTTATCCCAAAGACTAAAAGTTATTAGTTTGTGTTTGTATTGAGACTTTTCAAATTTATAATTTACATGTGCATTTTGATCCTATTATAACTGACGCAGGAAGTGCTATGGGGATTAAATACCATTTTTCATATAAAGAAAATAAATTTTCAACACTTCTATTGAATTCCTTCTTTCTCATGGACTGGAAAGCTACAGTTTTATACCTGAGATCTACAAAGAAATCACCTTGTCTTTTTCTTTATTATACCATTGGCCCATTTGTTCAGTTTTTATCTAATGTTATACAAATCACACAAAGACTTAAACTGGCAATTTTGATTTATCATAAGACTTCTTCTTCCTCTCTGCTCTATTTTTTTCTGTGTAAAAATTAGAATCATCTAAGTGGCTTAGGATTAAAAAGTGATAGAATATACAAATTATCTATGGAAAACTTAATATATTTTTACCATCTTCCTACTTATGAGCTTCTGTTTCCTGATGATTGCTTAGCATTTAGTTCTTCGGGAAGTTTTAAACCTTTTTCTAAATTATATTTTCTCTTCTCTAGTTTTTTTCTTTCTCCAATTTGTTGGTAGGTATTAAATACTGAATGCAGAAGCTTACACATTAATAATGCACTCTACCATGGAACTACTTCTACAGACATACTTAAACCTTTTTTCCATAGTAATTCCCCAGTTTTGTAGGTAATATCATATCTAACGTTCATATTATCTATCATGACTATGAATGTAAAAATAACATTACTGATGACTTTGCTACAAGTGTATAAAATAACTTGACATTTTATATCTAGGAGACTTGTTCTTAACTACAGGTGAATTTATTTCCCAGGAGACGTGCCACTGACAACTAATGGAAGGTGCTGCTAATGCCCAGACGTACTCAGGACATGTCCCGTAAGGAAGAATGACCTTCAAAGAGTCCATAGTTACAAAAATGAGAGTCCTTTGAAAGACTCTTCATTATACCCAGTGAATTATCTCTAGATTTCCTATTCTACACAAAGAAACATAATATGCACAAATGCTTATGCTTTTGTTTCTCCCTTTATAACTCTTAGATATTTAATCTTTTATTTTTCTCCATTTATTCTGGTAATGGGCAAGTATTTTATTCTCTTCTTACTGTACTTTTAAAAGTATTATTATATTTCATTAATTTACTTTGTTTATGTGATGGAAGGGTATATGCCACAGTGCATATAAGTAGATCAGGTGACAAGTTGCTAGAGTGGATTCTCTCCTTCTACCATGCAGATTTGTGTATTAAATTCAGGTTTACAGTCTAGGTAGCAGAAGCCTTTCTGCATGGAGCCATCTCGCCAGCCCTCACCACTACAATCTTTATTCTTATAAAGGTTTACCAAGAAGAGGAGTAGTGAACATTATCATTGCTTTTGACTTAGTATACTTTTTTATTTTAGCATCTTAAGTAACTTTTAACAGTTTAAGAAAGCATTTTCCATTCTAATTGTAATAATATTTTATTGTAAATATATTTTCATTGTATAAGTAATTTTTCTTACATCCATTGAGATTTTTTCCTCTTATGTACTCTAATTAGTTATATTTATGCACTTTCAATGTTATATAATGTGACTTAGGATGGATCTAACTTGATTTCAACGTCTCATACTGATATGCATTATTGATTTAACTTGCCAATGTGTTGTTTACAGTGTTTTTATTCATATTTATGTGTGAAGTGGGTCTGAAATTTTTCTTATAATATTTCTTTGGGGTCTAGCTAGGAATGTACATAACCTAAAAATATTATGTGATAAAGAGTTCTTCTATTGCTAGAAAAATTAATATACTACTCTACTAATATTTTCTTTAAAATTTTTATAGAAAACAAACTTGAGGTCATTCCAAATACCTGAAAGAGAATAAATAAATCCATAATGGTGTATAAGATATTCATATAGTATAATATCACATGCCAGTCAAAAGGACAAACTACAAAGGTAGTCACTAATGTAGAGTGGGTTTAAGCAACACTAATTGAAAATGTAATTTCATAAAATGAAATTTACAAAATTATCAAAAGTTAATTTTTAATTTTATGGGGGAATTTGTACAGAAAAAAAACAAGGTTATGTATCTAGCTCAGTGGTAGAACTCTTGCACAGTGTGTGTCAGATCCTGGACAAGGCAATGATTTCAATACCTGGAATATCCAAAATAAAATAAGCAAGAATTATTTCAATTAAAAATTCAGCATGTCAACAAATCAAAACAATAACAGAAACAAGTAGACAAAAAAAATCCATTCTAAGGAGCAATGGGAACGGCATGCTTGCTGAGGAATAATGCTTTTGTACACTGGTTTAATAAAACGCCGATTGGCCAGTAGCCAGGCAGGACGTGGAGGTGGGAAAAGCAGACAAGGATTATAGGAAGAGGAAGGCTGAGTCAGGAGATGCCAGCCCGCCATCTAGGGAACAGCATGTAATGACACACAGGTAAAGCCATGGAAAATGTGGCGATTTATAGATTAACAGAAATGGGCTGAATTTAATGGTAGGAGCTAGTCAATGGCAGGCCTGAGCTAATGGCCAAGCAGTTTTTTGTTGTTGTTGTTGTTCTTTTTTTTTATCCTGTTTATTTTTTTCTTTTATTTTACAATACTATTCAGTTCTACATAACAGCCACAGATTACCTTGTTCTCCCCCCTCCTGCCCCCCCCCCCTTCCCCCAGCCCACTCCCCATTCCCACCAACTCCAGATCAAGGCCACCCCTGAGGACTGAGATCGACCTGATAGACTCAGTCTGGGCAGGTCCAGTCTCCTCCTCCCAGATTGAGCCAAGTGTCCCTATATAAGTCCCAGGTTTCAAACAGCTATCTCATGCAGCGAGCAGTTTTAATTACTATAAGTCTCTATGTGTTTACTTGTGGTTACAAGACCAGGCAGGATACAGGAATTTTAGAAGTGGCTATGGGACCTTGGTGCCAGGCAAACACAGAAAAACTTCAGCTACAAATGGCACCCAACAGCTCGAGTTTCTATCTGAAACCTGAGAATATTTAATAAGCAATTCTAAACGGAGACAAAAACAGATTCCTGATTCATGTATCATGTGGGAGGCGAGATCCTGCAACATGCATGTTTGAGCTACTCTATGGCGGGTTCCTGGTGTTCTGGCTTGACCTGCAACGTGGCAGATTCTGGCTAAGTTACATAGAGGTTTCTGCAAATCATGCAACATGGTGCATGGGATATATATATATATATATATATATTTGCTACTAAAACAAACAAACAAACAAACAAAAAATGGTTTCTGGGCTACAAGCTGCTGGATGGAAGCATAGACCCACTGCTTCCCAGAGTCAGCAGTGAGCATGGTTCCCTCAAAGCTGGCAGGAAACTCACCATCACCATGTTGGGATGCTTAGATGGGCAGAGCCAGCAGCCAAGGCTACTGCCTTGGTTCTAGCCACACAGTTTACCAGAAAAGTATTATAGATTCAGAATAAGACAGATTCAGATGTGATAAGCCCTACACAGTTTACAATGTATGTAAAAATGTACGTAGGCTTGGAAGAGAGAGGAAAAGTAATATAGACAGTTATAAAAAGAAATAAAAAGTTTTTAAAAAATAACGTCTTTAAAGAGAAAATAAAGGTAGTATGTAAAATAAGCCACATAAAGATGGATATTACACAGAGAATCTGGATTGTGTTGTCTTGGGGATTTTTAACTGCAGAAAGACATTTGATTGTAAAAGCTGCTTAGTTAAACCAATATGTATATTTTAAAGGTATCTTGACTTTAAAATTTGGATCTAAGGATATGTTGCTTTGGAAAGGAGGCTCTGTTTCCATTTCCACAGAAAGCAAGAAGCCATGGATTTGTTCCAGGTTAAGATGGATCAGATTTGACCAGTCAAGACCCCCTGAAAAGTCTCCAATGACACCATGGCCCAGATGATCCCAACACCCAAAAACTCCTCCAAGGCAACTGGCTCAGACAATGCAGCCTCACAGACTACTCCAGTCAGGACTTGACCATAATTCTTAATTTTCTCAGGATCCCCATAAGATTGCCAGTGTCTCCATCCAGCAAGAAGTAGTATGAGAAGCTATGCCCAAATTGCCAGAATATTATTTATAAATGTTTATTTTTATTTAAAAGGAGTTGATTATAAATGTAATCTCTTTCTAAAGAAGAAAAAAGTGGATAGTATAGATATGAGAGGATGAAAGGGTAAATTATTGAACCTACTTTTAAAGAACAATAACTTGTTTAAAATGTTTCACATTGCTATGGATTTTAGTTTATTGATACAAATTTAATTTTGTTATACTGTATGTATATTTCTGCTCTTTAAGGTATTATGTTTGTGCAGTTCGTTTAAATTGTAATAGTTAATTAATAAATACAGATTCATAATTAGTCCTCTATGATAATCAAATATAGTCATATTAGTTAAGTTTTCTAGGTATACATAAATATATCTCAATTAGGTAGGTAATCTTCAAACACTTCAAAGACCTACAAGACTTTCAAAGACCTGCATAATGTGGCATTTAAAATGTTTTAAGAACTTAGACTTTCTAGACAATGAGACACATCTGCTCCTGGAAGCACCGATTTACTTCAAAGAGAAAGATGGGTGACGAAGACACTCTATATGGAGTTTATCTTCTTCTTGGCAAAAAGTAACCATTTGAGTGAGAAACTGTTCTTGCCTGGACTGCTTGACAAAATGTTGTGTCAACTGGACATGCATGATCCATAGGAAGGTGACTACTGAACTTTGCAAGGAGAGATAGTCCTGCAGGTTCCTGCTTCACAGAAGAAACTACCAGACATTCTACAGGACACAGAAAAGAATGACTGAGAGACTAGGCCTATGGCCAGAAAATGGATGCCCCAATGTTGCAGATGAACTTTGGATGACTATGTAGGAAGGCAGCTGTCTCTGCCATTCTAGATTTTTGGAAGTTGCTTACAATGCTCTTCCTGTTAGATAATATCATATCCTTCTGAGGTCTTTGATGTAGTTGAAGACTAGGTAGTTATAATTATGGTTTTCTTTGATTATGATAAGAGATAAGGTAGATATAAAACCTTATACTCACAAATATAGGATAAATAGAATATTTTCTTTGAATTTGTCAAATATAAATAGACTAAATATTGTAATTAAAATTCTTGCTTGATAACTGTTTTGTTGTATATAATTTTACTATGTTAAAGTTAAAACTTTCCTTTTTAATTAAACAGAAAATGGGAAATGCTGTGGAATAATGCTTTCATATATTGGTTTAATAAAATGCTGATTGGCCAGTAGCCATGTAGGAAGTGTAGGCAGGATAATCAGATAAGAAGAATTCTAGGAAGAGGAAGGCTGAGTCAGGAGATGCCAGCCTGCTATCCAGGGAGCAGCATGTAATGACACACAGGTAAAGCCACAGAAAACATGACGATTTATAGATTAACAGAAATGGACTAAGTTTAATTGTAGGAGCTAGTCAGTGTTAGGCCTGAGCTAATGGCCAAGTGTTTTAATTAATATAATCCTCTGTGTGTTTACTTGGATCTGAGTGGTTACAGGACCAGGTGGGACACAGGAATTTTATAAGAGGCTGTGGGACCTTGATGCCAGACAAACGCAGAAAAACCTCAGCTACACATGCTGATAGAAATGTTTGTATGGAAACAGCTCTCTGAAATATGGACACATTTGTAATAATTCATCGTTGTAAACATTATTAAATTACAGTCTTTTCACATATTTAAAAATTAATATTTTGTTAATATTTACAGAACCACCATGAGCTAATCAAATACAGACAGCCTTATAGGAACAGATGCTAAATGTCTAAAGAAATGAATAAAATATCAATTAGTAGAGGTCTACTCATTTCTGACAATAATTTATGGGTAGAATTTAATAAGGATATAAATCATGTATTTATAATAGACTTGATTTTCTATAATTACAAGAACTGTCAGTATATATTAAGCCATCGTGATAAGTATAAATTGTCTTCATTACTATGGTGATTTGGGATTCTGTACTCCATGCACAAAAATTTGGAAGACAATTAAAGAAAACACCTAAACACATGAGAAAAAATAGTCATAAATTAAACCATAACAATATATTCTGACTTTAGCATATCCATTCAGGACCTGACTTATCATAGGAAAATAATGTTTAATAAATAAAATATTTGGTTTTCAAATCTAAATAAAATATTTGTAATTATTTAAAATAATCACTTATAGTGACTGTTTCCTCCAAAACTAAAATGTGGATAGTTGTTAATTACAAACCTTAGCTCATATTCTCTGACCAATGTTGTATAACATTTGATGGTTTCAAAATTTATGAAAAATTTGGAAAGTTAATACATAAAATTAGAAATATTTATTACTATGCCAAAGATTTAGTAAAACAATTAAGAACGTGTTTTAATTAATTCTTTACTCAGAAAAACTTAGAAATATAGTTATAGCTGGTACTAGAAGATGGTCGGAGATTAAGATTACTTAATGATCTTCCAAGGACTTAAGTTGAGTTCTCAGTACCTATACCAGACTGTTCACAACTGAATGTAACTCCAGCTCTGAAGAAAGTGATGCCCTCTTCTGTTGTCTACAGGCACACACACACACAATTAAAATTTAAATTACAGAAAATTTAAATATGTGTAATTATAGAATTCTGCTTAACATATAACAACATATTTCAAAAGCTAATGTATCTGGACAAGTCTATCTTAAGAAGAAACCTGTCAAATAACAAAATTTAATTAATAAATAAAACATGGTTATATTTAAACTTGTTATAGTCATATATGTGAATACGTGCATACATAACATATAATCTTGGGATGACAAAGAGATTATTAAGCAAGATGCCAAGTTTTAAAAGTACCATAGAGATAAATAATGATCATCTTAATGCAAAATTAAGAAAATTTAAATGGCATTCAATAAACTTCCAGAAGAACTAAACTATAAAAATATACTAATGAAAAAACTCTTAATCTTTAAGTACCTCTTGAAATTAAAATTTTAACCTCTAGCACAATGAGAAGAAAACAATATAAAATTCAAAAATGAAAAATTTGTAGCCATAGTAAGAATCTAAACAGCAATGGATTTAAGTGCTAACTGAAGATATTGGTGAAAAGAAACATTCACATTTGATCTGGGATTCTTCCCCACAGGGGAAGTTAGGGTCACATGGGTACTTCTTTTCCCTGGAGGTGAATTTCCATGAGATGCCAGTGCTGACTCTTTGGCATTGGTTGTTTATTTGCTTATGCTCAGATGATAGATGTGTAAGTATGATACTAATATTAAAAACTAGTGAGATGAAAATAAAACAGTATAAATGTATTGATTAGGCATGTATAAAGAAATATTCACATGGAAATTGTCATATAAACACATTATTAATAAGGGTATATTCCTGTGATATCTTTTAACTTCAAAACATATATATATATATATATATATATATATATATGGTTTTATATATAAGAAGTCTTTAAAACTCATACATATAGATATAGATAGATGATCAATATATAGATGATAGATGGATAGATGATAGATAGATAGATAGATAGATAGATAGATAGATAGACAGACAGACAAATGGATAATAGAAATAGATATACATGTAGACATACCTTTTAAAGTCCCATATTTTCTAGTAGACAGCACAAATACAATAAAAATGCCTGCTTGGTGTTATAATAGAGATCTAAACTTCAAGTCTATGCTCAAGATATTTTCAGTATAGTATTTACTACAATTTACAGTGGAATGCTACATAGAAATTACCTCTAATTAGGAATAAACTTGTCACTTTCATTTAAAAAGAGGAAAGGTTATAGTATTAGTGCTTTCCAGAGGAAACAACCTGCTGCAGTTTTAAGTTTCATTTTATGAAATCCATTGGGTTTTAAAACAGGAAGATTTAAGGTGATTAAGTGTCATTTATAAATATATTTGCAAATATATTATGCAAAGCTGTATGCTCTCAACATCTTCAATTGTCCTCAACATTCCAATCTCCAAGTCAAAAGAAGTGCATAAAAATAAGTCCTATCTGAAGAATATCTGGTTCCACTTTGGAAAGTTCTCCAGACCCAGATATCTCCCATTCTCATTCATCAACTGAATAGGTTTTCTGACTCCTCAGGCTGAGAATCTTGGCTTCCCATTTTCCTTGTTCTCTTTGCATTTAGAAACTTAGCTCAAGTCTGTTTATTCTCGATGTTGCCTGAAGCCTCCATAAGGATCTCATTCTTCTTTCTGTTTTAGAGTATGTCTTGACAGAGCCATCTAGAACCAGTCCCCAGATCAGCTTCTCTTCTCCCTCCTCCCTCACCAGCTTTTCCATCCCTTTAGAAAGCTATGTGTTACCATCTTGATTGTTACCATCACCAATACTATCAAACCATGATTGAGCCATTATTTGCTCCATATTGTGAGTTGGGGTATAGCAGAATGGTAAAGTAGCATGTATGTGATCACTAGGTTTGATCCCCTCCAGCATCAAATAAAAAAATAAATTTCAAAAGAACATTTATTATATTCTAATGATTTTTCTCTTTAAATTATTGGTGTTAATGTTGACTTCTACTAGTGCAAAATTTATGTCCATGACATTTGTGCAAACACAGCCATCGAAAGGAAAAGGATGATTGTAGAAAGAGCAGCATTTGGGGCATTAAACCTGTAGGACCTGTGTTAGCCCTGAGAAAACATAGCTGTGCTTAGTCACTTATCTCACTTGGAAGAGTATTACAACATACATTGCAAGATGGCTAGAGAACCCAGAGATGAAGCATTTCAAAAAGTGGTATGTGTCAATAATGGTTATATTTTTCATCCCTCTGTGCCATGACTGTGAAAGGAGTATAAATCAATAATCTTAAATCAATAACATTGTTCACCCAGATAACTAATTAGCTCAGAAATATAATTTTTTGTTCATTGATTTGATTAAGACTTTAAAACAAATTAACCAAGTTGACATTTTGTTTTTGTCAACATAAATTCCCATTTGAAAAGAATTAATACCCTATAGCTATTTATGTTCATATTAGTGATTAGCATCAGACTTTAGCTTCATATTTGGTTAATTCAGAAATTGATCTGCTGGGTCCAAACAAATGAAAGAAAACATAATAATCCAAAGCATTAAACCCACATGACCCTTTACATTGAGCTTCATTGCCTTCTATCTGGGACCATACTTACTGGAGATATACTGCAATTAATTTTTTTCATGAATAAAACTAAAATTTGGGTAAAACATGAAAATTACATTTAGAAACAGAAATAAATTTGACCAAGTGCCTCTGAAGAACAAATAATTTTCTGTTATAAATGTCTCACTTTTATCTACTACTCTCCAAGAACTTGGGCACACTGTTAGACTTAGCACTAGTTCAGAGAGTAGTCTATCCAAAAGCACAGTTCAGGTGGTTAACCTTTTCATAACCTGCAGGCAGAGAGAAATCTGGTCCCTCGTCTTGCTCTGGCTGTCACTTGACTTACAGATACAACTGTTGAGCACTAGCCTCTTGTGACTCAATTCAACCATCAGTCACTCACTAACACAATAGTAAGTGAAATAATACATTTACTGCTATACTGAAACAATATTAGATTTTTCTGAATACACACTAACATGTGCTTATCACAAATTCAATAATGAAGCAGAATAATTTCTCTTTTAGAAAGTTTATACATCTCATTGTTGAATGCAACACTACTGTTTTTTCCCCTTTTGTTTGTTAACACAGTAGCAGCCTATTTATTCCAAAAACAAATGCCTGAAAATAAAAACAAAGATATTCTTTGGAATGTTTATGAACATTTACTTTCCTTCCTTTGATATTGCTAAATGTTTTATGCTCTCTGATTTAAATGCCTTCTAAAATTGAGTTCTCAAGTTGATGGAGAAATTTTCATAATGAAAACACCCTCAGATTCATGTAAGCAATTTTATTTTGTTTTTAAATCATGACAATAACCTGGAAAATCGAGTATATAAAATACATTAGAGAGCAAGACTCTGGTAAGCCTGTCTATATGAAGCAAATAAAATCAGAGACCACAATTATGTTTATTTTTTTTCATTTGATAATTTCTAGGTATTCTATTAGAATCTTTTTGCTACTTCATACTTAATTACTTTGTTCTTCCACCCTAACTAGCTTTAAACATAAACTGAGTTCAAAATTAAGATAGAAAATAAAAAAAATCAAATGCACAATAATTAGAAGCACATTTTAATGAACTAGATGTCACTTGGTATTTTATCCTTTAGCCATGGTACTTTATAACTCTATATTTTTTCATTTCTTGATGTATTTGACTTTGATTACACTAGTTTCTAAAGTTCATCACCATCTGAGTAGCAGTGTTTTACTTAAGTAGTCATGTCATATATAAAGGATAATTTACTATATTACCTTACAAATTAGGCTATCAAAAAGAAAAAAAGAATGTTCATCCATAACTAATTCACATTCTTATCTATTGTGTACAAAAAAACTATATGCAGAAACAGCATTCAGTTAGATATGTTCCATTTTCTATTGCTCTTTAATACCAAACTTATTTAATTGTTCTTGTTTATCACTGAAAATTTAAGAGAATAGCCTGTCATCATAGATGAGGAGAAAGAACTTGAATTTATTATCCTGAGAAAGCAGTGCTGGGATTTTTATTTCAAATTAAATTATTTACAATAGGCATACTCAAATTTATTATTAAGAAAAGGCAGTTTCTGGTAAGATTGCCCAGTGGGTAAAGAAACTTGCCCATAAGCCTGACAACCTGACTCTAATCCCTGGGACCCACATCATGATAGAGAAGAGTCAACTCCCACAAGGTGTCTTCTTACTTCCATATGTATACACACAGATAGTTGATAGAAATAAACAGATAGATGATAAATAGATAGATGATAGATAGTTAGATAGATAGATAGATAGATAGATAGATAGATAGACAGATAGATAAATAGACAGAAATAATAGATAATAGATATAGATAGATGATAGATGATAAATAATAGATACATAGATAGGTAGATACATAGATCTATACATAGATTATAGATACAAAGCTATAGATAGACAAGATATCAAAAATTTTAATGAAGGAAAATGTAGAGTTATCAGAGGATACTAAGTAAAAACATAGTTCTACAACCCTATTGCTATTTAATGGCAATAATTGTTATTGCTTTATCTTCACTCTTTCTCATTGACTAAACTGCTATACAGTTTTTCAGTTATACAAACATACATGATATTAAATAATTTCCTTTTCAGTGAATGATATAAGTAAAATTCTGTATGTTAATATGCAAAGATCACTAAAACACTAACTGTCCATGCACTGTTTTGTGTGTGTGTGTGTGTGTGTGTGTGTGTGTGTGTGTGTGTGTGTGTTTCAATTTAGGACACCAATCCCATAGTGTGTGAGGGTATTCATATCATTGCCAATTTGATCTTTGTCCTGGTTGGTTTTTGTCAACTTGACACAAGCCAAAGTCATTGGAGACACAAGCCAAAGTCATTGGAGAAGGGAGAACCTCATTGAAAAAATCCTCCCACCAGGTTAGCATGTGGGAAAGCCCTTAATGCATTCTTGAATGATAATTAACGTGGGAAAGCTCATCTCACTGTAGAGAGTGCCACTCCTGGGTAGGTGGTCTCATGTAGTATAAGAAAGTAGGCTGACAAAACCATAGGAGCAAGCCATTAAGCAGTGTTTCTCCACAGTCTCTGCTTCAGTTCTTGCCTTTAGGTTCCTACCTCTCTTGAATTCCTGCCCTGATTTTGCTTACTGTTGCACTGTTACCTGGAAGTATAAATGAAATAAATCCTTTCCTTCCCAAGTTATAGTTGGTCACAGTGTTTTATCACATCCATATTGAGAAATCCTATGACAATGATATAAGAGTATTTTACATAAAATATCAATGATTTCTTTGTACAGAACACTGTTGTCTTCTTTGAATTCTCCATCTTTATTTATTTTGCTGAGTCAAATGGAGTATATGTTTCAAATTATGATGCAGATTACATTCTTTCCTTGAGTAATTTATATGTAAATGTCATTGTTAAATGATGAGACATTACTGTTATTATGTGACATGAAAATGTATTTACAAATTATTCTGGATACAGATACACAGAGTGAGCTTTCTGTTGCATTTGTATATGGAGCTTAACATACACACCAATACCCAGGAATTCTGGAAAATGGGAATTTTAATAAAGTTGAGCTAGAATTCAGTGTGATTATGTATTTCTAATAATGTCTTAGATAATGCAAAGGATGCTGATTTGCTCGATTTGATCTGAGTAGCACAGATCTGAAGAATGTTCTAACTTCCCCATCAGCACACCAACGATAGATAACTCATAGTCCTCAAAAAACATTCAGGAAGAAGCTTTATAAAATATGTATATGTACCTATAATGTATAGAAAATAACAGACATGCAATAATATATTCTATAATAGAAAGTTTTCAGTCCTAAAATCATATGCATACAAGTAACATTGTATAGACTGAGAAACTTGTATTTATGTATTTAGGTACATATGTGTGTCTGTGTCTTTCTGCCTATCTATCTGTCTGTCTGTCTGTGTATGTGTGTCTGCATGTGCATGTGTGTCAAACAATTAAAAGGGGTAAATAGGAGAGGTTGGATGAAGAACATGGAAGTAGGAATAATATAATTTAATTAAAAATAGAAAGGTATATTATTCTGGAGACAACAATTACATTAATCCAGAACTCAAAGAGATAATGGTTCAAAAAAGCCACATGGATGCTATTCTGTTGTGAAGCAACTGATAAAAACATGATGAGTTTGAGCTCTGTTTTCCTGTTCATGCATTGCTGTGTCATGCTCACACAGCGCACTTCTCTCTCAGTATTTGTGTGTGGAGTGCACAAGAGGCAGACCAAGTGTTTGTCATATTAATGAACAAATAAAATTTAAAACCGTTTGCAAGAATCAAAACTGGAAGTTTAGGTTTTACCTCTCAGAGGATGGAAAATAGTAATCCTCTTACAATATCCCCTAAAACTGCTGTGAGGTATGACAATGCCTACTCTCCACCCTTGGCTAAGAATCACCACAGTTCCAGAAGGTTCACAGATAAAGCAGGAGCAAGGCAGCCTGGATAGACTAGCCACCCCACCCTTTGTGTATCTTACACATAGACCTGCCACTTCCTTATTTATGGAAAATTTAGTTCATTTTCCAGAGGTTCAGACACACTTTAAATCATAAATCTATTCATAAATAATCATACCGTCAGTAAAGGTAAGGCAGGGTGATAACAAGCAATCACAAGAAAAAAAAGATAACCAAAAATGATGGTTCTTTATGCTTGTAAAATTACAAGCTAGGAAAAAGAAAATAAGGGCTCTTACTGTGAAAATGTATGGTACTGATGGCTGCACAAGGTGAATATACTTAATGCCACTAGACATTTAAAAGTGATTAAAATGGCAACTTTTATCATTATCTATCTTAACACCAATAAATTACAAACAGATAAATTAAATAAAATCAAATATATAAAGGAAGGACTCTGGGCATCTTCAAATGTCTAACAACCAACACACACACACACACACACACACACACACACACACACACACACGGCTTTAAAATGTCTGTTTCTCCTTGCAGAGAAAATGAGGAAATAGAGCGCTCCCCGAACATGTGGTGAGAGAAGAAGCATTAGGCTCTTGTTTAGGCCAAATCTAATTTGTGTGATTATGCTCTGGCTGCCTCGAAGTCCCTGGAAGTCTCTCATCATCTGTGTCACTTCTACACGTAATCTGTTTAGAGCAGTCTTTGCTCTTTCAAGTGGTCATTACCATCTGCCCCTGAGGTGGATGCATTTCAGCAGGAGGGAACATGATTCCTGTATTACAGAAATACTCAGCATGAACAATTACGGCTTTGAAGTTTGATGATGCAAGCTACCTGAGAGTATTTGGAAAGGACCATCATCAGAAGTGAATTTCATCCCCTATTTTCATAGTTGCCAAAGTTTATTTTAACACTTTTCATTTTAGAAATACACTATGAAAATAGAAGTATTATAAATAAGACTTCCCTTTAACATGAGTATGTGTGTGATATTTGTATACATGTGTGTTTATATATGCATGTTTCATGTGCATGTATATATTTGGGTATATAGATGCAAGTACCTGTGTGAAAGACAGAGGTCAATGGTCAAAGTCAATGTCAAGTGTCCTCTCCAATTATCATTTACCACATATAAATATATGTCATATTAAACAAATATAATTATAAAATTGAATCTCGTTGTACATATTCTAGATGCATGGTCTGCTGTAGCTATCTACTGTATTCTGAGAGTGCAGCATACACATACCCAAAATTGTTCAAGTACTTCAAACACCCTCAAGAGTGTACATGTCTTTTTTTTCTACTAATAACTGTTAAATCCTATGTCAAGTTCCCATCCAGATGCTTGCTCCTTGGTACTTTCTCATTTCCTGACATTTGAAGTGAGTGTGATGACTTTACCTACATGTGTTGTTATGGCATTTGTTTTGTTTTGCATGAGAAAGAGTCTGCAAACTATATCATCTCTTTTCTTTTTTTTTTTTTTTTTGGTTTTTTTTTTTTTTTTGGTTTTTGCGAGACAGGGTTTCTCTTATGTAGCTTTGCGCCTTTCCTGGAACTCACTTGGTAGCCCAGGCTGGCCTCGAACTCACAGAGATCCGCCTGCCTCTGCCTCCCGAGTGCTGGGATTAAAGGCATGCGCCACCACCACCCGGCATATCATCTCTTTTCTTACAGTGGGAAAAGTATAAGCTGTGTATTTCCCCATTCTATAGCACCGTACCCATGTTGAACATATGTTTAGCAACCATCTACTGAATTTATTTTCAGCCTTGAAACTCCAAAAGCCAAGAGGTACCCCATGAATGTAAAGGAATAAAAAGAAGGGACATGCAGAGAAAGCATATCAGGTATTTCATCAACTCATTTCTCAGCTTCTTTGTGCTCCCCACCATGGCTTTTAAAAAGATTATTATCACATTAGCAGAAGCATCCATAAAACTTCTAGAAGCTAGCCTTGAACAGAAGCAGTTCATTTTGGAGTTATAGGCGAGCAAGAGGAGGCACAGTCAGGCATATATTCTTTCCCTCCAAGAATGGGAAGCACGTTGTTGAAAAGAAAAAGCTCAAAGTAAGATATGCTGAAATAGTATGATGAGGGTACAGATAAGAGGCTGTGATCTTGGGATTCATACTAATCATGATAGAATGAATAGTATAACGATGTCTTGGGGGTCATTAGCTGTTTCCCACAGTAATCACTTGGTGTTCAGTGGGCTCTGAAACTATGGTGTGAATGAGACCTTCCACCAGGAACTAAGTGCTCACTGACTGCCTGATGTGAAGGATCATTAACCACATCTTGCTGAAGAACATTACAGGTTATAAAAATGTCATCTAGACCATGCCGACAAGCCCATCTGTATTTAAGGCTGAATCCCTTTGAGATAAAAGCACTCCATGTGGCTCAAATGGGGCTGTTATTTCAGATGTCAGAAAACTATTAACACATAACCAGAGCACACAAGCCATAATAGAGCAGTTGAAGAATGTGGGGTATGAAATCTTTTCAACAGCTCCACTTACAACCTAGTTCATCAAAGAATACATTTTATAAGACCCAGAAAAAATAAAATAATAAAATAAAACAAAAAGAAGCTTTTTAAATGTTTCAAACACACCAGTACATTTACTGGGAATCTGGTAGTTTGTTACACCATTAGTGGGCAGAGTTCCCCTTTACAGGATGGTAAGGGGCAGAGGTTAAAGAGTTTATGGTTGTACACATTGGATTTCTTCTGCCCTGGGAGGGAGAGTATTTATGCAAATAGCCAAGGCGAAAGTACTATGAAAGTACTATGCCAATCCTTCTTCCCTCTCTCTCCTCAACTGGACTCCCAGAGCACATCCCAGGGCCTGGCTGTGGATCTCTGCATCTGTTTCCATCCGTTACTGGATGAAGGCTGTCTGATAACATTTGGGGTAGTCACCCGTCTGATTACGGGAGAAGGTCAGCTCAGGAGGGATTACATGAGCAAGAGGAGGGGTCAAAATCATGACAAGGGAACCCACAGAGACAGCTGAACTGAGCTAGTGGGAGCCCACAAACTTTAGGTGTTTCTTGCCAAATGTTATGGCTTAAATAGCATGTTTGCCAGAAAACTCATAAGTAAATCTGACTGGTGGTTATGTTGAGAAGTGGATTCTTTAAGAGGTGATTATGTAATAAGAGAAAATAATGCCTTTGTCCAAGAACTGTGTTGATTCTTAAAACACAGAGTTACAGCTGTCCTAGAATTGCATTCATTACTGTGAGAATAACCTGCAACAAAGAAAGTTCCCCTCAATTTTTCCTTTTTCACTCACTCCTTTTTTTGCCATTCTTCGGAAAGCCCATGACAAAGACTTTAGATGCCATCAATTTTGAACTTCAAACACATAGGACCATGATTTTATGTTAAGCATGCCATTATATCAACAAACATTGCAGTAAGAAATCCTACTAACCTTAAAAGCAAATACTGGCTGGTAACACATATCAAAGGTATAAATTCTTCTAATCAAGCGAGCTTTCATTCCTTAATGTGGCTCAATTTATTCTAATATCATTAGCAGTGGTTTTTTAATGCATGTAAATATATCTTAAAATGTCATCATCCTCTACTCTACATCCTGTTTCTTTGTTCCTTTCTGAAACAGGATGTCATCACTATCAACCTGAATTTTGAATAATACTTTCCGGTGTTTTGCTGGTAGTGGAAAACGCTTGACTTTCTTGAGTTTCTCTTGACTAGATCGTTTCCTTGATCTTTCTGTCCCTTGTGCAATGATCTGTGACTATTCAATAAAACCTTTTGAACTGTCTATGGCTCTGAACCCAAAACAAAGAAAAAGCCTGTAAATCTGTGAGGTGAATTCAAGCAGGCTGGACCTCTGGAATAACATATATTTTACAAATACTAAATATAAGAAAGGGTCAATTGGTCTCATGATATTTCGCCTTACTTAGTATGGAAGCTAGGGTTATCATAAGAAAAAGAAGAAAACTAGTGCACAATATCTAGTAAATATGGTGTATAGAGAAGTAGTCAGGGAAGAAATAATAGAAAGCTTCCTTCTGGTGAGTACATGGAAAGCATCTCCGGGGAACTTCTATGTTTGCATCAAGTACCACCTGAGTTGATTTTTTTCACATTACCAATTTAATCCTCACATCCCTAACAAGCACACAGCATTTGCAAAGAGAAAAATGTAGTCTAGAAAAATTCATTAGTTTGACAAAAAAGAAACACCCAAAGTAGTTTGTCAACAAGATTACTTTCCACTAATGTATGAGAAGGTACTGCAGCCTGACAAGGAGGTAGATAGTATGTGATTGTTTTAATATTTAATATTAAGATAGCAGATGATACAGCATGGATTGAAGCATAAATGGAAAAGAATTCAAAGTATTTTAGTGCAACTGAGGTATGTCTGTTTTGTGGCAAAATGCTCCTTTTCTGTCTAGAGAAAATTAATGGTCCACATAGATCTTAAGCTCCTGTCTTTCCATTCCATTTCATTGGCCAGCAGATTATAGGTCACCTCTGGTTTTCTAGGGTGGGCACATAATAAGCCCAAAGACAAATGAGATTACATTAAACCAAGAATGATGATGAATATTGGAATGTCTCTCACATTTGTCACATTGTGTTTAATACATAGGACTCACTGGGGAAAAGGTAAGTTTTAATATTTTTAATTATTATTGCTGAATATCATTAATTCTTAGAAACACATGTATTAAAGTTAGAGTTACTATTTCTGTGATAAAACACCATAACCAAAAGTAGCTTGGGGAGAAAAGGGTGTATTTGGCTTACACTTTCGTATCTCTATTTACCATTAAAGGAAATTGGGACAGAAACTCAAACAGGCCAAAAGCCTGGAGGCAGAAGCTGGAGCAGAAGCCATGAGGAATGCTGCTTATGGGCTTGCTTCCCATAGCTTGCTCAGCCTGCATTTTATAGAACTCAGGACCACCATTTCAAGGATGGTACCTTGAGACCTACAGTGTACTGATCTATTCCCCCTTCAATCACTAATTAAGACAACCGCTTATAGACAGAGTTGTTCTCAGTTGAGCTTCCCTACTTTCAGTTCATTATAGCTTGTGTCAAGCTGACATAAAACTAGCCAAGTCAACATGTCACATACACTCAAACATTTAAAGTACGTATGTAGTCCACAGTGGATGCCAATGAAAACATGGAGACCTTGTTTTGTGTTGAAAGTAATTGATGTTCATCTCTGCATCACCACAGTGATATTTTCACAGATAATACCATATGTGATTGTGCTTTGCATTTTAATTCTAATCATTACATAAAAGAGATCGAAAGAGAAAATTCCATGATATAACTTTAAAATAAAGTTCTATTACACAAAACAAGAAAAGATGAAGCTTAAGACTATAAATCTGTAATAAGAGGGAATATTATTAATGATCACGAATCTGGTGGCTGGAAAGAGAAGCTTGTTCTGCTTCCACAGCGGAGGAGCTCTTTGACCTTGTGAATTCACTTTTTCTCTTATGGCTCATCTGTAAAATGAGTGTGACAACAAAGTCAGGATGAGGATTATGTGAGTTAATAGAGCACAAAGAATTGCATCTGGCATCCAGAGAACAATAAATAAATGTTGGCTAACGTTATTATTGATATTACTTTGTGTGATGTTCCATGGTAGAAAAATAAATTCACATTAATGTTATCTTTTAATCTCTAAGTAAAATGCTTTATAATTCCTAAGAAAAAAAGGTATACACATGTGCCTTAAACTTGCATATAAATATGTATGTCTGTATATACATATATATTAAATTTATGTCCATATATAGTTACAAAATAATAGAATCAAATGGGAAGGGATAACCAAGGTAATAGAAAATGCCGATTATCTTAGAATTAATCATAAGATTTTCAAAAAGCTGAGAGAATTTCCTGAGACATACAAAGTTTCATTAGGACTAAAATTCAGTCACTATCAAAAGATTCTAGGAGGTATTCAGAAGAAATTCTTAAATATCCAGCAATATATATTTCTATCATGGAAAAATTGAAACTGTAAATCCAACCAAATAGGAAATACAGTCAAAAACTGGTGTTCTTCAAAGTGCTTCTAAATTATTCTGTCAATTTAAAAGCAAGTCAAGAGGTCGAGCTCATCAGCAGAGATCCTGAGAAAGGTATGCCAGAACACTGCTGAAGGGCAGAAACCATGGGAATGCATGGATTTGCATAACGGGGAGGCTCACCCTCAACTTTTGCTTGTGGTCCAGAAGATGCACTTTAAACAATGAGACTTGAGTATGGGGACAGAAAAACTAGACTGGCTAAAAATTTTATATCTAACATAACTGCTTCACTTTTTTCAGAACTGTGTATTAAGTAAAAGGTGAATCCTATATTTGATGGAATCTTGAACATTGCTCCAATTCCAAAATTTGCCCTTGAGAACTCCTGATAAATGAATCATTTTGAACTTTATCTGCAGAATGGCATTCCATATTAATATATTTTATGGCTGAATTTAAACTTTTAAACATAAATCTCTCAGAGCAGCAGCTTGATATTTTTCTAATAAATGTTCCCTTTCTTGTGGTAATTTGGTTGGATTTTTTTGGAAGGGATGTAGACAAAGTGTGAGAACTCACATCATCTCCTGGCTTTTTGATTTCAAGATCCAATTTTCAAGGATTAAAAATGTCTGATATCACAGCCATATGGCAATGTTTTCCACAGGCAGATATATCTCCCTAAGCCCCTAAGTCATGCAGCAAAAGATGATTTTCTTACTTTGAAAAATTAGTCTATTCAATCAAGACCTCATGGAAACATTGCTTTGTTTTCTGTGGATAGCTCACACTTCACTTAGAATAGACATTTGCCTGAATTGATTTTACTCTAAAAGGCTGAATCTACCATGCAAGCATTATAAGTTGTGGCCAATTTCCAAATTCTCTCTAATGCCCACTGTGGGAATAGAACAATTGGCAAACTAGTAAATTATTGTGGTTTATATTCATTTCTTAAGACAGGCAGCTGGTTCTTGAAGACAAGCTTTACAAAATAGTATCAATTCCTAACAAATAAAAAATGTGAACAGATTCCACAAACCTTTTCAGTTTCATGGAAATTTTGTAGCTATTTTTCTGATGGTAAATCAAAAAAATATATTTTGTTTAAAAAGGAAAAATAAATAACATCATGGAAATGTTTATTTTCAATTTTTTTCTTCCTCTTATACAAATTACAGTAGATAGCATTTAATCACAAAGTTTACATTACACTGACCACCCCATGTCTCTTTGAAACATGCCTGTGTACATTCAACATAAACTAAATCCTTAGAGTGGCTGATTGTTGGCTTCTGAGTGTATCTCAATAGAAAAATAATTAGGTAAATTAAAGAAAATCCAAAGAAGACCTGGTGGAAAGCTTGCTTATCTGCATTAAACAGGTGTGCCAGTTTATTTTAGAACTGATAACAGCATGGAGGGAGAGAGAAAAGAGAAGGAAAAGACATGGAGAATCTTCCTATTTAGGTTGATCCCTGTCAAACTACCACTATTGTCTGCCTATTCTCTGGGCCAACATCTTATAGTGATTACATTAACAGCCCTCTCCCTCATTATTAAGCCTTGTTGTACCCTCACGCCCTCCTAAATGAGGCTTCCTGTATACTTCAGTTTGAGTCTTGTCAGTCTTCTAAAGGATCTTGTACTGAAAGATAATAGAATCTTAAGGGTAGAATCTAGGAAAAGGAAGTGATATCACCGGAACATGCCTTTGAAGTTATTATGATCTCAATCACTTTCGGCCTTTCTTAACTTCCTGTCTGCATCGAGATAAGCAACATCCTGCAGCACATTCTCAAACCATATTGCTTTCTAGTAAACCCCAAAGCACCAGGATCAGAAAGTCCTGGTATAAAAACTCAAAACCATCAGCCCAAACAAACCATTCCCCTTTTTAATGTTATTATCATAAGCATTGTTCTAAGGACCCACACCATCTAACACAATTTCAAAACCAGTAGAGACATATAAATCCTTACTTTCACCTCTATTGTGCCACTCACATGGTTAAACAAATGAGTTCCTCTATCTTTTGTAACTTGAAATACAAGGACTACTTCATACTGATTCACCAATCAACTTAACTTCCTCATCTATGAAGTAAAGACAGCAGGTACTTCCTTCCGTGATATTTGAGTGGTGATTGAATTTGATAATCCATGCAAAGTAGCTGATGTTGGCACCTTAGCAAGGATTCTGTAGTTTAGTTTCTAAAATTGGTAGCATTATCGCTATTGTGTTTCCTTAATTGTCCCCGGACCTTGCATTTCATGGTAAAAACATCCCCCAAAGGGAGAGAGACGGCTGCTCGCTTCCTTGCATACAGCATACAGGCTACTTAAACTGCAAGACAGGGTAAGTGTGCAGCTGAAGATGTCTGTGGGAAGAAAATAGGGCTTTGTTACTCCCACAGAGGTGCTCATGGAAAAGTTTATGCACCTCTAGTAAATCTCTTTTGGGGTTGGATTTGCCTTCTTTGGTTTTTATTATTTACAATTAAAATTTCTTTTTGTTATGATGCTTAAATTACTTTATTGTAATGAGCTTACAAATAAAGATACCATATAGCTAAATTAGCAGAGCCTCTTGAACAAACACTTGCCTCATTACCAAACTCTACACACTTTGATGACCTATACAATTAGAATGGCCATTCTGAAGTCTTGGAGCTTAGGGTTTTACACATTCATTATCAATTACATTTTTATGCCCTTATCGACAACAGAAAAGAAAAAAAATAACAGTTAAAACTAGAGAAAAAATTCACTCTATATCATCTTTCTTAACTCATGTATCTTTTACCTGCATTCTCTCCTTCCTTACATATATAAAAGAAAATATTCAAATAAAAAAGTATAATCATAAAACTTAGGGGAAATGAGTGGATTTAGAACATACAATATTAAGTGAAGTCAGTCAGTCTCAGACAGAAAAAAAAGTACCTGTTCTCCCACATTTATGGATCCTAGCCTACGACATATATCCTTGCTGCCCTCCCCCCGACACACGTGAGTATTAGCATAAACATTAAACAGGAAAACAAGAAAGTGGAATAAAGTTTCTAACTTATAAGTCCAATAACTCACCTTACTCAGATATTTTCTAGCAAATTCAGGTATAATACAGAACTAAACTATTGCTCTCCCCCATCGCACACATGTAACTTAGCACCTCACAGCATCACCCACAATTGCTCACATAGTGAACACAGAATCTTCATTTAATGTTTCCTTTACTCTTCATATTTTCCAAGTGACACTTTGTGCTGTCAATTGTAACTTAAATTTGCCTGCTTTTCATTTAAAATCTCTGCTTTTACCCTTCTGAGTGAAATAACCATTATCTCATAAGTGAATAGAATATCTGAGTATTTTTTCTTTTTCTACTTTGGTCTCTATCAATGTATTTATAAATTATTTATTTATTTCAAGCAGAGTCTCCTGCAGCTCAGGCTAGATCAAACTGACTATGCAGCTGAGGATACTCCTATTCCACAAGTGCTGGGGTTATTCGCATGTACCAACACACCCATTTTTTGCAGTGTTGGGATCAAATGCAAAGCATTATGCATGATAGTGAAGTGCTCTACCAACCTGAGCAACAAGCCCACCCTTCTTCAACATATTTTCACAGTCAAAAATATATTTCTAAAACGGGAATTGTGTTCCTCAAATTTTCTCAACTGTGTATTCTCTAACCCTGGGGTGAGAACACAGACTTTACTCTCATTTCCAAAACAATGAATAATTTGACTTCTGTATGCCACTCTAGCTGCATTACATGACTGTGTCTCCCCCCTGACTTCACCAGAATCCTCATTCATGTTGTCTCCTAAAATCAGGCAGGCTTTCCTATTTCAACTCTTCCACTCATGCTGTTTGCTCTGCCAGGAAAGCTCTTTCAACCAAATGTGACCATGACAAGTTGCAAAGCTAACTTTTTTTAATTAAGACATTTTTTTATTCATTTTACATACCAACCACAGATCCACCTCTCTTCCATTCTCCTGTTCCCCAGCCTTCCCCCCTCCAACCCACCTCCCATTCTCTCCTCCAACAATGTAAGGCTTCCCATGGGGAATCAGCAGAGCCCCCTACATTCAGTTGAGGCAGGGCCAAGACCCTCCCCCTGCATCAAGGCTATGCAAGATATCCCACCACAGGTAGTGGGTTCCAAAAAGCCAGCTCATGCACCAGGGATGAATCCCGATCCTACTTCCAGGGGGGCCCTTAAGCAGATCAAGCTACACAACTGTCTTGTTTATGCAGGGGGCCTAGTCCAGTCCCATGGAGGCTCCACAGCTGTTGGCCTAAACTTCATGAGTTCCCACTAGCTTGGTTTGGTTGTCTCTGTAGGTTTCCTCATCATGATCTTGATGCCCCTTGTTCATAGAATCCCCCTTCCCTCTCTTCATCTGGACTCCTGGTGTTTGGCCTGGTGTTTGGCTGTGGATCTCTGCATCTGCTTCCATCAGTTACTAGATGGAGGCTCTATGATGACAGGGTATTCACCGATCTGATTACTTGGGTAGGCCAGTTCAGGTACCTTCTCCGTTATTGCTAGTAGTCTAAGCTGAGTTCATCCTTGTGGATTCCTGGGAACTTCCCTAGCACCCGGTTTCTCCCTATGCCCATGCTGTCTCCCTTTATCATTCTATCTCGTTCATTGCCCTCCCACTCCATCCTGTTCCAGCTCAACCATTCAGTTCCCTTGTGTTCTCATCCCCCATCTCCTACCCTTCATAGCCCCCACCCCAAGTTTACTCATGAAGATCTCATCTATTTCCCCTTCCCAGGGCGATCCATGTGTCCCTCTTAGGATCCTCCTTGTGAGACAGCTTCTCTCAAGCTATGAGTTTGTACTCTGGCAAAACTAACTTTTTATCGTGCTCATGTTAACAGTGTTCTAGTACTCTCTTCTGTGGTGGTATTGTGTTCTCCAAAATATTGTGTACCTTAATAAACTTATCTGGGGTCAAAGAACAGAAAAGCCACTAGTTAGGCAGTGATAGCACACGCCTTTAATCCTAGCATTCCAGAGGCAGAAATCCACCTGGGATCTCTGTGAGTTCAAGGCCACATTGGAAACAGCCAGACAGGGTGACTCACACCTTTAATCCCAGGAAGCAAGCCTTTAATCCTAGGGAGTGACGGTAGAAAGCAGAAAGGTATATAAAGCGTGAGGACCAGAAACTAGAAGCATTTGGCTGGTTAAGCATTCAACTGGTTAAGCTTTCAGGCTTTGAAGCAGCCCAGTTCAGCTGGGATTCATTCTTGATGAGGACTCAGAGGCTTCCAGTCTGAGGAAACAGGACCAGCTGAGGAACTGGTGAGGTGAGATAGCTGTGGCTTATTCTGTCTCTCTGATCTACCAGCATTGACCCGAATAAGTGGCCTCAGGTTTGATTTTATTAATAAGAACTTTTAAGATTCCTGCTATACTCTTCGGTCCCACTGTCATGAGGATCATAGCTGTACATAGACTATTTCTTGATGTAATTGTTTATTACGCATCTGCTCCATGTGATTTTTGTAAGGGCAACAAACAATCTGCCTTGATCACCTCTGACACTTAATTCCTAACATGATGCCAGGCACTCTGTGTTGCTAGTCAAAATGAAGGGTGAAAATGATAGGATTAGGTGAAAGGACAGATTCAGTAGTCAAATTTCCCACACCAAGAGTCAACTGTGAGTATTTCTCAGTTAACTGGAGGTAATTATAATTTTAAATTAAGAATGACTTTTCTGGTAGATACTAAGTCAAAAATTTAGAAATTCCATTATCTCAAACTCACATCTAATCTCCAAACAGATATATGTACTCTGAAACAAATGGTAACACATGCAGAACAATGACTCTGTTGTTTAAGATCTGATTAACAGAACAATACAGTCATTAGATGGGCAACAGAAAACATCACCTGCTTTACTGAAGTGGTTCTCTTTACTTCAGTGTCATCACTGCAAAGACAAGGTAATCCGAGGGCTGCACTTGAAATTGCTTAGGATGTGTCTAGGGAAAGACAGCTTCAAGCACATAGATTTGGAATATAGAAGCCATACTAGCTTGCTAGCTATTTTCTATCCAGTTGTGTTATGTTCAACAATATCCAAAATATGGACCTCAAATGTGAGTGACCCAGAAAAAGTGGTATTATGCTCTTGTTTCTACTTATGTAAGATTAACCCGGAGCAACTCCATCTTCTCAGTATTACGAATCTCTTCATTTTCAAAGGTCATCTTTCCTCGGTTTCATATACTGTATCATTCCTGCTTCACCACAGAACTGACTTCATCCTTAAGGATTCACAAAGAATAAAAAAACTCTTCCAAAGGTCTCAAGGTAACCATTATTTTTCTCAAAATTTACTAAGTATGTGTATGTCTCCCCATTGATACCTCTACAATAGATGAGGAGACAAGTTTATTGATTCTACAGAAGAGAATCAATGACTTTAAAAAAAAATTGCTCATTTTTATTATATGTTACATGTGTATACCTATATGTATTGTATGTATGTAGGTAAGTAGGTAGGTAAGTAGGTATAACATGTGCCTGCCTGGTGCTCATGAAGGCCCAAAGAGGGTGGAGGATAAGCTGGAACTGGAGTTACAGATGGCTGTGTACTGCTGAATGTGAGGGCTCTGAGCCAAACTATGATCCTCTGCAAGAGCAGCAAGGATGCTTAACCACTGTGCCATCTCTTCAGCCACTAAGAATTGGCATCTAAAAGCACCTAAACCGTATCATATTGAAGGGGCTCATTTTTTATCCCCCAAGTGTTTACAATTAAATTAAAGATTACATTATCTATGGAAATGTTAAAAAACAATAAGTCCACATAAGAAGAATTGACCAGAGCAGTTAATTTGCAGGAATACTCCAGGTATATATTTTAATTAACTTCAGTTCAATACATCATTTTCTTCCTAATCAAAGAGAAATCAATATTTGTATTTATCTTCCTCAAAAGGAGTAATTGAAGTAGTATTGTGAAAATATATTTATAGGAAAGAAAGGGAAATAAGTGGGCTCAGGATAACCTCCAATAGTGCAAACTACATCATTTGATAATTTATGATACATCCTATAACACACGCAATAAACAATTAGTTTAAAATCCAGACTTTGGAGACGAGGATCATAAGAGGGTTAGAACTTTCCTGACTGCCAAGAGAAAATGGCATGCATTAGCATCAGAGCTATTGCTGCCTATGCAAATTTCTGGGACAACCAGAGCCCTGGGCAGGTGCATGGGTGCTCACATGCTTCCTCTACCTCTTTGGGCTAAGATGACAATATCGATTTTCCAGACACATCGCATATCTGTCTGGTTAACATCTCTAGCTACTGAGGTGTGGATGAACCACAAGCCCACCCTTCTTCTTGAGTACTCTTCTCTAAAATAAATGAAAATACAATAATTTAAAATTAAGTACTAGTTCCAAGTTCCTAAGCAGAAAACATGTGTCAGGTTTAAGATTATTAATGCCCTATATAATTAAATTAAAAAAGACTTGCAAAAGTAAGCAACACAATTCATAAAGAATAATGTAAGGTACATTTTCCTCCAGACTAAATATGCATGTGGCCACTATTTATGTGGACTTAAGTGTTTTTAAATCTAAAATGAAGGTCTTTAAATTATTAGCTGCTTATCAGCATGAAACACAAAGAACACTAAAGTGTGAGATTTTTTTCAAGCAAAATCCATCACTCATTTCATAATAATGCCATCATTTATTTTCTTCTCTGTACTCACAACATCTCTAAGGAATAATTTTCGATTTAGAAATCTTAAAACTAGGTGAGACTGGGAATGCTGAGCTGGCAAATCAAATGATTAACTTTAAGAAAGTTCTGTCGGTTTTGAAGGCTCAGGAAAGCTTATTTGAAGTTAATTAATTTAAAGAGGAGGGAAAATTAAAGCAGTATGAAAAGCTTTAAAAATTTACTATTCTGGTAGAAAAAAAGGAGGAACCACAAGGAACTGATGCTAATTATCATTGATTTGGAACTGATTCTGGAAAATGCAAGGAATGGCTGAAAGCAGTGGCACTAAGGAAATGTGCTGTACCACAGAGAGAGATAGTGAGGACATAGTAGACTTTATATTCAAGTAGAATACTAGTCCTCCATAAATGTTTGGTTCAAACAATTGATAGCATTGTAATGGTTACCATATCATTCTTAGCTCTTCACATTCATTCACTTTCCTACCAGTCATTCATTCACCATGACATTCAGAGCTCAGCCCATCATATCATCATGTTAAATTCTATATCACAAGCACCCCCACTCTCCTGTCTCATTAGAATCAATCTAAATACATGCCATCATCTTATGAAATACAGTGGGAAAGCTTAAAACATCTCATCCTTTATAATTTCATATTCATTGTGATCCAGGCAAGCTCTTAAATGAAATAATCTGTAACTGAACACGTAGGTGATATTTTCTCAGATATCTTATAGGAACATATATTGGGCATTTGATTTAGTGTTATTATTTTAATTTACCACATGACATCTAAAATGTAAAGTAATAGAAATCAAATAGCTGCTATAAAACTAAGAAAGATGTTTAAACAAAAAAAAGAATATGCGAAACCATCTACATGTGATTTAAACAATTTCTGGAATAGTTACATTTCCAAACATGGCATATGGGAATATAGTGCATTAAAGTTGTGCTCTAGGAAAACTGCATTACAGAGATGTACAGAAAATGAGTTGGCCTTGGCATTCTCTTCTCTAGGAAATAGATCCTGTACATAGCCACTTCAAGTTGGTAATGAAATACAAATAACATAAAGTATTCTAGATAATCTATCAACTATCAGATTCATGAAATTGACTTCTGAATTTTCAGGATTGGCATTCTTTTCTATTGGGGGACTTATGGTTATAAAAGAGAATAATAAAAGATAAAAAAATATCATGAGTTATTGAAAGCTAGAGCTTTGGAAATATGGGGCATAAAATATAAGCTAATGGTACCATTTAGTCACAGGGAGACTGTGATACCTGTGTCCTCCCTGGAGATTAGAACTCTGGAATAGAAAGAAGGATGTCATCAAAGGTCTGCTTTGACTACCTGGAAAGTGTCCTTTGTTTGATGGGAGCCTCTCCTCATGCCATCCTTTTGGAAGCAAGACTTGGCTAGCTGAAAAGCAGACACTAGCAGAGGATCATTTAATGGGTGGGACAGAGTGGGGATGTCTCTGGATATTAAATTGTTTTCTTTTACAGACAAGCTGTGTATTATTCAGAATAAAAAAGTAAAAATTCCATTATCTCAATGATGTGAAGATTGTCTTTGAAAGCTATGAGTACACCGGGGAGCAAATTTGTATGTTTCTGATATCATCTGCAGAGTTTAACCTCTGGCAGCAGATTAATGTGTTGACCAGGAACCCAAAGGAAAATTGCTTATGCACACAACACAATAGTGGTGATTTAGTAATGTGCATGGATCAATTTATATTTACTGAGTGCTAGAGTGGTTTCTATCATTTATTCTTGGAGACAAATGCATGCAATATTACCTCTATTTCATTTTAAGTGAGGAAAAATAAGACACAGAGTGGCTAATATGGAATCATACAGAGTGAGCCAGGTTGTATCTGTATACTAAAAACCAACCTTTTGGGAGAGAACAAAAGGAGCTTGAGAGACTTTTTGACCAAACAGTCAGTGGCACTGAAATATGTTCTTATATACAAAACCTTCTCAAAAGTTTCAGTTCCACTCTACAAAGAAGATAACTACATTGTATTGTTATGATTTATAAATAAAAGTTTCTAATTTACTAGTTATTATGACAATCAATATGTTTATGAATGTTAAATTTTAAATCACAGAGCATGGGTAATAGTTCTAGACTTATATTACTCAGTATCTGTGAATGCCAGAAACTCTGGATTTTAGAAGACTGAGGACCATTGGCTAAAGGGAGAAACTGTTTGCCTAAGCTTAATAGTTAAAAAGAAGAAATTCTCTAAAATTTATATGAGTGTGTAAATGTATTTCCATGGTTTATAATCCGAGGATGTGGCGGAATCCCTAAATTCATTCATTTAATTAGTGGATCATCCTGGGGGGGGATGATGGAGGGAAGAGGCAGCAGAGACTGCATCTCCCTAGAATGCTGTGAGGGATGCAGGAAAGTACAGTTTCAGCCCTTAAGGGGAAACTCCTATGTGTCCTTCTTTTTTTTTTTTTTTACCTGTTCTCCCTGAAGCCAGAAACTAAATGCAATTATGTGAAGAGAGGCTAATGCCATCATGTTTTCAAAAGAATAACAACTGGAGGCCAAATTTCACTGGACTACTGAGAAAGGATTTAGTACAACTAAAGCATGTGAGTTTGCAAGGAGAAAATGTGGAAAAAATAAATAAGCAAGAAGAAGCAGGCAGAAAAAAAGTAGACTAGGTTCTGCTGAGTGAAGTTGATGGCATAATGCATGCTGAGAATACAATTTCTTAGGGCAGTCCAGAAGCCACAGGCTGAGTTATGTGTTACAAAGCTGCAAAAGGCAGTTTCTAGCAGAAGCTAAATGTAGTGAACTCAGAATCTACAAATGATAAGGGCATGCTCCTCCAGGGACCAAAGAAAGCCATCTGACCTTGGGCTTGAGGGTGGAAGTGACATGAATTACAAATGAGGGGAACCAGTGACTACAACTACTGAGTAGACCAGATGAACAGAAAAAAAAAATCCCCAAATGTCAGTCCACAAAGGGACTTAAGAGATGACCTAACCTAAGACCTTCTCAGGTGATGCCAGAGGCACACAGAACACCACTTGCCTGGTCCCACAGTCCACCTGAGTTTTCTGACCTAAACTATTATCAACACTACTGTGCATGAAGGCCACTTTCTAAGTTAACTGGGGTCAATTCTCTGGTTTACTCAAGAACAATGGAAAACATGTTCCAAGGAGCTTGAAGGAAACAGGGACACCAATTCTGTGTATCAGGCTCTTTGGAAAAGACTTCTGTAATCTCCAGATTGGTGAGCTAGAAATGTAAGAAAGTTAATGCAGTAAATCTTTACACCATATCCCATGTATATGTGCATCTTTTTTGTTTTATGTATCAAAATAAAATTAAAAAAATTAAGCAACCATAAACTACACCAAGAACCTGCATAGGCTAGCATTCCTGTTAAATGAGGAAATGTGCAATTGAACTATGCAAACTAAAAGTAGCTAGAAAATGGAAATGAAGTTCTGAAATGGCTTGGGAGTTAACTGTTTATTGATTTTTTTAAAAAAATTATTTAATATTTTTATTTTATAATTAACTTAATTTCACATATCATATTGTAGTTTTTTTGAAGATATAGCCACCACATGCATTATAGACTACTTAGAAAACAGAGAGGAAAGAAGAGGATAGATAAATGTTCAACCTTACATTTTCCAATTAGAAATGGCCACTGTTAAGATCTTACATCATAATGCAATCTTGAGTCACCTGCACACCTGTGCCTTTATACAAACAGAATTAGAACTCCAATGTTTTGTTTTTGACAATGCATTGTGAACTTTGTGATTTTATTATGACATTCTTTTGAATACTACATGGTTCTACAGCTTTTAGCCTGTTTTTCTTACAGTTAAAACTTTGCTATCTCCAAATTTACACTATTCTACATAAAGCTGTCAGCTAATGTCCTTGTTTCTACTTGCATTAATTTGGTTACAAATAAGACTGATGTATTTTTCTGGTTTTAGCCATTTATTCTTCTTTTCTAAATAGCCTTAATGTTGCTGTTCATTTTCCTTGCAGTGCCTTAATCTATTTCTAAGAGCTGCCCATACACTTAGTACATTAACCCATCCTCTGTCATACACTTTAAAAATATTGATTTTCTTTACTTATGACATTTCTGTTTATATGACAAGACTTACGCTTTATTATGTGGCAGAATATTTTCCTTCATGACTTTTGTTTTTGGTGTCAGGCTTTGAAAGCTAGTCTCTCTGCTCTCACCACAAACCAGTACACATAATCAGTTCTTTAAGGCTTTAAGGTTAAGAGTGCAGGTATTAGAACCATCTAATGCTCATTTTGAATGTATGCTTTAATTTACCTCCACCTGTCTGATATTTAATCTGATTCCTGCCTTAGTTTCTTCACTATAAAGTATGATTAATATTAACATCTGCTTCTCAGACCAGTTAGGAGTAAATGGAAAAAAAATCAATTTAAAATACACAACATAACATCTACCACATCACATAAATCCTTAATAAATCCTAGATTATTTTAAACTCCCTAGTACATGTGAACATTGTTTTGGAGGATATGACAAAAAATTAATCTAAGTTTAGTTTTTTCAAGTTGTACCAATACCACATTTTGAATAACATACATTGTATCCCATTAATTTGCAATTTTACATACTAAATGCTTACAGGTGTTTGGATAGATTTCTTGCCTTTTTATTGAAACCTATTGATCTGTTGGGTTTAATGTAACACTGGTATTATATTAAAATCAGTATGGCTGAATAATGTTTTAATTACTTTTAGTATAATTATCTCCCCATAATTATTCTTTTTTTTTCTTTCAGAAAATACCCTTGGCTAATCAGGCTGCCAAAATTCATGGTTAAAATTCCAAGAGGGGATTAACAAAAGTATATGAAAATGTCGTTTCTCTAAAGAGCATGCCAACTGACATTTTTTAGGGAAATTCCAAGGTGAACTTTTCTACCAGAATTAACTTCACCCCTAATCATTTCCTAGGTTTGGATAAACGAATTATAAAAACACCATGAAGAGTATAAATGGCAATACAACTTAACAAAAGAATCAGGGTTTAATCACATCCATGTCAAGTCCTTAAAGAATATATCTGAGGACATTCTCAGTCTCCTAAGTCACTTCATAATCCTAGCCATAGATAACATCAGCCACAGAATACTGGCCCCAAAACCGAAGCAAATCCTGCTTTATCAGACACCACAAGGAAGAAGAAACTAAACATCTACAGTCTAAGAAAGATCACCCAAGTGCCAGTTCTTCATGAGTGTCTGTCCAGCAAGGAATGAGAAAAGGGCTTTCTATTAGGTTTGGCTTTTCTTCAACCTCTTACACACACACACCCCCGCCGCCCCCGCCACCCCTTTTAAATCTTGATATGTAGTACAGGCTGGTCCCAACCTCACTACATAGCTCAGGTTGGACTTAAGTAAAACAGGCCTTAAATGTACAAAGCAATCTTGAGCGAGTAAGAGCAGTGTTGGAGTGTAGTAATTTTTGATTTCCATTGAACTTCACAAAATACAGCAAAGTAAATGAAAGCATTATTGGATACTGTCTCAAAACAGAGACTCACAAATCAAGACAATTAAACAGACATCCTAGTAACCCACGTAGATACAGCCATTTGATTTTCACTCATGGGATGGTTACTCTGCACTCAGTTGGTCAATCACCCCCTCCTTCTAATGTGTATATATTAGAATAAATAGAAAGAAACAAGTAGGAACTTTTGAGCAAATTGTCTTAAATCAATACATACAGCCTTTGTTAGGAAAATAATCATTTTAATTTTAAAAAAAGATAATTTTTGTAAACATGTATTTGGAAAAGATAAAATTTACAAAAAACAAAAATGTACTATAAATCAGGTTCATACAAGTTAAATTAGATTGGCGCTCTTTTGCATGTGTCAAATTCAGTAGTTGGTGTTTGGTTTAATTTCTATTTCAATTCTCCACTTTTGTCCAAGCTTATCAACACAATAATTAAAAACTGAATTTCCTTTTTCAGATCTCTGACACCTTTCCTTGTTAAAACTTTTATTTAATTTTGAGAAGTTCATACCTCTGTAAATGAAACACAATCATATCCACCCCCATTTCCACCATCAAACTCTCCAAATACTCCTTTACCATACCTCCCCCAGATAAATCACTAAGTCTGGTTAGTGCTGCCCACCTATATGCATTGGTATTAGTCTGTCCACTGGATCATGGAAAACCTTCTAGGAGCCACTTCCTGGGACATGGAAATCACTTATCACATCTATGTCAGAATTTTGACTCACTTTCCATTGTGCAGATTTTGTTAAGAAAACCACATGGTGGTGGGTTTATGGCTGTGATAACTACATCATGGTTAGAAGACCTCATTTCACATCACTCCTGAAACCAGGTATGGTGGCTCATGCCTCTAACCCAAGCACTTGAGAGGCAGAGGCAGGCAGGTCTCTGTGACTTGGAAGGCAAACAGGTGGGCATATGGAGTTCTAAAACAGCCAGAGCTACATAGTGAGACCCTGGCTCAAAAAATTTAAAATAAGTAAATAAAATTAAATCTTCTCAAGTACACAATTTTAATGATGCCTTGTCTTCATGGTGACCTGATTTCCTGCTTTATCTCATATCCAATGATTCCAGGGACTTCTTAATTTTTTTAAAATTTATTCTATGTGTATTTCACATTATGTATCTTGATCCCATTCATTCCCCCTCCCTTCACAATCTGCCCTCCATATCTGCACACACACACCCCAAGTAAAACAAAATTCACATCAAAAAAAAAAGGAAAAAATAAAATGAGAAAAATATTTTAAAAAGGAAGAATTACAAACCTCATTAGGAAGTTGCAGTGCGACTCAAGTCATGCCATATAACCCTTTGTCAGTATATCTCTACTTGGAAGTGCTCACTGCAAAGAGCCATTGGTCTGGTTTGAGGCCCCTAGTCTCCATTACACATTCAATACCGGGCCCTCACGAGGCTTCTTCCTGGTCATCCTGCTGCTGCCCTGTGCTATGGAGATCCTTCAGCTTTGGGTCTGCAGGTGAGGTCCCCTCACGTGCTCCAGCAGATCATAGATGGGGTGGATGTTGGGACAGGCCAAGTCATAATCCTGGGTCTGGGCCTGGGCAGCTATAATGTTGGTCCGCCAGATGGGAAATGGGGATGACTCTGTCATGGTCACAATTTGGGGGGTGGCTCACCCACACCTCCCCTAACAGTATTGGCTCTATTTGCTGCCCTGGCAAGGTGCAGCGCCTGCCCTCCAGAGTGTTGCAGCTGGTGGGGGTCAGGAACAGCTCTCCCTCTCTTATGACCACAGCGCTATCTCTCCCAACTCCCTTAGGCATTGCTGGGAGGGCGGGGGGCAGGAAGTGCATCTCTCCCCAGTCTATGCTATGTGGCAAATGAGGGGTGGAGCGAGGTCTCCCAGGATCCTATCCTTAAAGTTGGATCGCCTGTACTGTCATCAACAGGGTCCTCTCTACTGTGCTGCCCAAAGTGCACGGCTCCCTTTTCTGTGTTTTGCCCCTGGTCAAGGGGTCAGTGACATCACCATCTCAGCCCACCCCTTCCTCTCTCATCTCTTCAGCTATGCCTCTGTCCATGGAACCTGAACTTCTCTCTCTCCCAGAAGATACCATACCATATCCCTGCTCACTCTAGTAGTGGCCTTCTGGCTGATGTTGCAAGGTACTGAAGGGTCCATGTTTTCTCTTCGGATCCCAGGGTATGTAGCCCCAGGTCTGTGTGGATCTCCGCATCTCGCTCAGGTCACCCTGACACTGGGCTGGGGCATGCTTCCTCATCACAAAGAGATTGTTGTAACGCTGAACCACCAAGGGGCCATAGGCTTGGGATGGGCGCTTGGCTAGAGGTCTGCAGTGGGGCCAGGTTTAGAATTCCCTGCCCCTGCTTGGCTGCATTGTGAGTATCGCTGACTGAGGCCTGGGTTAAGCTGGCAGCTCCTGCTTGATAATGGCCCCTGCAGACCAAGAGTCTTGGAGGAGGGAGATATATATATGTGTGTGTGTGTGTGTATAAATATATACATATATACATGTATATATATGTATATATATATATGTTAAATAAGTTAATTTTATGATAGTTTTTTTTTTTTTTTTTTTTGAGAGGACATGTTGCTGAGTAGACCTACTTGTCCTAGGCCACCAGGAGACTCTGGCCACTTGCCCCTTTGCCACATGGTCCAAGGCTCGGCCCTCAGACCCAGCCCACCACATGGAGGAGCCCCTACTGCTGCTTCAGCTTGTGCTGGCAGCCCTGACTGGGGGTGTGGGGTGAGCAGGAGGCTGCAGAACTGCGTGCTGGCCATGAACATAGAGGCTGCAGAACTGCCTGCTGGCCATGAACATAATGGTAGCAAACATAATGGTCATACTTGAGGTAATAGCAGGGTGGCCAGTGCTGAGGGCAAAGTGTTGTATAGCGGCCTGGAGCTCCTGTAGGTCGTGGTCTCCCAAACACTGCCCAAGTGCTTGAATACCTTGACTGAGCAACAAGATCTCTGAGACAAAGAATGGTTCATTTTCCATGCTAATTCTGGAAAGACATCTGTGGTTTGTGCAAACCATATTGATGTCCCTGATCGGTGCTGCCACAGAGAACAGGTTGATGCGCATGGTCTGTGCTACCACCAGAAACCATGTTGATGCCCATGGTCTGTGCTACCATGAGAAAATAAGTTGATATCTGTGATCTGTGCTGCTACAGCAGACCAGGTTAAAGACCATGGTCCAAGCTGCTGCCAAAGTCCATGTTGATGTTCACAATCCTTGCTGTCATCAGTTACTGTGAGCAGGGAGGCCCCTTTTGTGGTGATGTCAGTGACTGTAGACCCATAACTGAGAGACTTTGAAGGCTTCTGTGCCAACTTCTCAACCTTTTTCCAGAAAAAGAGAGAGAGAGAGAGAGAGAGAGAGAGAGAGAGAGAGAGAGAACCAGTCCAGACATGAAGCTATTGAAGAGAGTCCTTTAAAGTTGCAATGAAGACGCTGAAGTGCAGTTTTTCACAATTGATGGCTTCTGATAGGGGGATGAGGGAAGGTCTTGGTTTTCTTTAAGGGGTGGGCCACTTGGAGTTAGACCATGCTCCAGTGAGTACATGGACAACACAAATTGGACTTGGTTGGTGCTGTTTTGTTTTGTTTTGTTTTCTGAGGAGGGCACAAAAGTGGGAAGGTGGACTTGGGGAGAAATGGGAAGCAAGGATGCTCATGGTGTGCTGTATGAAATTTCCAAATAATCAATGAAACTGTTATGTTGGAGCAAAAGGAAGTGTGAGAATTAGACTGAACAAAATATATAATGAGGAAAGCAGGCTTTTTAAAAGTTTCTTTTGGCTATCGAGTAAGTGAGAAGCAGGAACACAACAGAAACAGGAAATATCCTCATGGGAGCTAGTGATTGAACTGTTAGTAAGATGTGTAAAAGCCAGGATGGCAACTTTCAAAGCCCAAATAAAATGAAAGGTTAAATCATAACAGAGTTTTTAGAGTGTGGGGAAAACTCAGGAGAATGATTGCATGATCAAAAGCTATTTCCAGTTTTCTCCTAAAAATAATTCAGTAAAAACACACACACACACACACACACACACACACACACACACACACACACACACATACACACAATATAGGAGAGCAACCTGAAATAGATCAATAGGAATTCCTGGTGTTTTAGGAATTTATACACATGATACAAGAAAATATAGTAAAAAAGAGAAGTTTGTTAAATATAAGAAATCTAATGTCAGGTGAGTCACAGTTTGATTAATATACATGACAGTATAATATTCTCCCTTTAAGGAGTTTCATAAATACAAGAAAAGCATACAAGCAGTTATTCTTTTATTATCATGGATGTTAATAAATTAGGAGGACAGTTAAGGAGCGTGGTGTGGATTTTCATTCTCCTCTGTGGTAGAGGGAAATAATCAGTTCATTCATGAAGCCAGTGGCATGAAGCAAATTGGGTGAAATTATTCTAAAGGCATTTTCTCAATTAATGAATGAAAGAGTCTCATCTGGGTTCACTTAGGGATGACCATGCATCCCATTTGCCCCAAATAAGTCTGGCTCGGCTTTACTTTTTGCTGTAATTATTGATCATTGCCTTTTCATTTTAAATTTACCTTCATTAGGATACTGAACAATATGGTCTTTACTACACATCAGCACACCACAAGTGCTAGACAATTTTGGATAATTCTTGCATAATATAAGTGGTGCTGCAAATGTGGAGATAAAGCTATGTTCTCATCTTCACAAGTTGAAAGAAGAAATTGTTGCTAGATCTAGAGAAAAAAATAAATTTATAAATCTAAGGAAAATATTATGACACATTTTTAATTATTTTTGAGAGGGGAGGAAGCCACTAACCATCTTTTTTTTTTTTTTTTTTTTTTTTAAAGATTCTGGTGAAAGCTTCCTTAAAAACTTCTTCATGAGTGTTACTATAGTTCATGCCATGGGGTTTCTGTAGGTAGATTAGGGGTGGATTTCAATGGGATCTCAAATAAAAGTGTCAAAAATGCTATAAACAAATATGGAAACATAAATTGTCATATGGTGTGATATATTGTAGTAAGTTGTCCGAGTACTTCAAACAATGCTGACTAATGGTATCTAATATGCAACATCAATTCTGTCCTTGGTGCTATCCTTTTTAATGTTTTTCTCACCAAATGCTGATCAAAATTGCATCTAATGCTTGACAATGGAAGGCACTGAGATGACAGCGTGAGGATCCAAAGATATCTCATTAGATTTGAAAATCATGCCAACCTGAAAAAACTAAATTTCATGGTCGAAACTGGTGTCATAGATAGAAATTTATTGTCTAAACACCAGTTGTAAAAGAAAAAGTCTGAGCTTATATGGGAATACATACGAAACAGAAATATAAGCCTTGTTGACTGAAATTATAGTGGAGCAAATAATCCACAGAAGTACTCACATCAAGTATAAGAGTATAAGTATATCAACATGCCAATAGGACAATTCTACATCACCCAACTTGACACACCCTATATAACATGTACTGTTCTACCAGTTCCACTGTAAACAGGATAGCAGTAAACTGGAAATAATATACAAAATAATCAGGAAAATTAATTATAATAATTCTTTTCAACAAATAAAGGAAAACCAATAATAATAATAGTGTTTGAAAATTAGAATATATTCTAATATATTTGTTGTCAAATCTCAAATTGGAATTAAAAATGACATGCAGTCTATCTGCCCCAATTACTGACATGGCTGTTTGCAAAAATGCTAAGGCATTTCATAGGATTCTACCTCATGCTTCATTGAGAAAAATAATGTGATCAATGTGTCTCCATATTGCCTTTTAAACAAAACTTCAATAATAAGATGTTCAAAGTACACCTACTCTCAAGTCTTCCTATGACCAAAGCAATAATAATAAGCAATAATTAATAAAAATGGCTCATGCAAAACCGATTACTAGTGCAAAGTACTTTCTTTTCTGAGTAATTTCCATATTTTATACATTTAATCCTAAAAACTTGGAATGTTTTTATTACTACTGTTATTCTCACTTTAGAGATAACTGAAGCAGAGAGATTTATCCAAATTCACACGGCAATAAGCACAAATTTTCATCTTGATGGAATATTTGTTGCTATAAGTCATCAGGTGGAAAGATTAATTTATTAGTAGGACACCTTCAAAGGCAGAGATTAATTGTGGTGCCAATACAGATTGTTTTTAAAATTTTAATAGCTTCCCTAAATATATCTTGAAGTAGATCCTGTGTGTGTGTGTGTGTGTGTGTGTGTGTGTGTGTGTGTGTGTGTGTTCATGTGTTCTCCCTCCGTAATCTCAGAAGAAAAAAGGTGTCTGGGTCAATTGTTAAGGAAGAGGAAAAACAGAAAATACAGTATTTTGAAATTAATCAAACCACAATTCCATAAAGATGCTAGAATATAGAACCTTGGCTTCTGGAAAAGAGATTGAGAATCTGATAGCTGATCTCCAGGAGTCAAAGGTATGGAGATGACAGAAGGGAATTAAATATATTCCTCCTTTAAAAAAAGAAAGCAGGTTATATAAGTTCACTTATAAGACCCCAAGTAGAAATCTACATGGATGACAGGTACAGCCACTGACTAGTGTTACAGATACAGATGCCAGATCTTGCAGTAACAGTTTGTAGCAAAACAGCTGGGTCTGTGTTGTGTGAACTAAGGGCACACTGTCAAGACAAGAAAAGAATTTGTTATAGCAAAGATCAGAAGAGAGCAACATGTGGCCATGAAAAGCAGCGAGTGCACACTGGTAGACTACTCCACTCACCTTCACCTGGTGATGGAAGCAAAGCCACAGCATAGGCACACAGAGTACATCTCCACTGCCAGTACACTTATACAATTAAGAGGAAAGGCTCAAAGGGACTTGGAGGATATTTAGTGGTGTCTAACAAGGTGTGCCCCTTTAAGTTATATGTTATTATGATCAAAGTTTTAGAAAATTACATGGTATCACTCAAAATAGACTGTACTGTACGTAGGAGAAATTATGAAGACAAGTATGGCAAGAAAATACATGAGTGGCCATGTCCCTACTGACTTCATTGAGAGGTGAGGGAGCCTGGGGTACCTGAGGATACAGTGTGGGTTGCTATCTTTTCAATGAACAAGTTTGTGCTTGGAACTTCGTCATGCTAGATCCTGAGTTTTAATAACTATTGACACTAGTTGTATCTTAATCCCATCTCTCTGAATAAGCTGCTCTGAATTCTAAGACTCAGAAGTATGTCTTGACATGGAAACTTTAAGTAGACAATGCCCGGAAGAAGGAGAGTGTGACCTCTAAGAGACTTTCCAACTCAGAATCTTTGGTTTTATGAGTCACTCTGGAAAAGTATTACCTGTTATTAATATTTCCTCTAATCTTACCTGGCATTCTATTAGCTTTCTTCACTGATGCTGCAATGTGAACCCAGGACTTAAATGCATCAATATAGACCTTTGTCCTCCACTCTATTAAAGGATTCAGTGAGATATAACCTGTACTAGAGTTGAACATCATTTCTACCTAACACAAACATCACAATTCAGTCACTTCCTATTCTTACTCTGACTCTCAACCTTGTGTCCACCTCACTTATTTTCTTCCTGTCTTTGTGCTGCAAATTCAGAAAAATCCATACTCCTGCTCTCCATTACTGCTTGACAGAGATCTCAAAATCTCAAAGTAACAACAGAGTGGATTTACAGTTGTCAGAATCAGGAGGACTGGGAGAAAAAACAGGAATTGTGTTTTCCCTAGTTATAATCCATGAATGCAAGTAATTACAGTCTATGTGTTTTTTATGAGGGGGGTTGTTTTTCTTTATGTAAGATAGCACGTTGTCAGCCGGGTGGCGACAGCGGCGGCGGCGGCGGCGGCGCTCGCCTTTAATCCCAGCACTTGGGAGGCAGAGGCAGGCAGATCTTTGTGAGTTCAAGGCCAGCCTGGTCTACAGAGCGAGATCCAGGAAAGGCGCAAAGCTACACAGAGAAACCCTGTCTCGAAAAACCAAAAAAAAAAAAAAAAAAAAAAAAAAAAAAAGATGGCACGTTGTCTTCCTGATACGTGTATTCACGTTCCTATGTTTGCATTTGAAGAACTGCTCACTAAGGTTTATCTAAACTCTAGACATCACAGTAATTCTAGGTTCATGTTCATTATTATGTTCAGTTATACTGATCTATGGATCAAATCAGTGCCTAAGAATCTTTCCATTCATAATTAATTGTGTCAGATACTGGAGAAACAATTTTCTAGCCTCTAAGAACTCACATGTTTAAAAGAAGAAGGTGATTTAATATAATTATAATAATGAAAGAAACTGAAATTGGCTAAATCAAGATAGCCTTAGACTTGAGGGGAAATGGAATTTGTTTATTGTAAGCTGCTATGGCAACAAAAAAGGCTATTAGACATCTAGCCAGAATCCCAGGTCAAAGTCACCTAACAACTACCATTGGTTTGTAAATACCTAACAGGAAAAGTAGAGGGAGGGAACATCACTGAGTATATAGTAAGTGAATGCCCATGGATTCCTTTCCCTGTCCACACTCTGTGGGTATAGACAGGGAAGGCATCCCCAGAGCCTCTGCCTCTAAACTTCTGCCACTGTACCAGTTCTCTGGCCCTGAAGAGTAAGACATCTCAGACCCTGATCCTCCCTTTCATACTTCCCTAGTCCTGCCAGCACTCAGTCCAGAAGTGAAGGAGTTTCCAATCCTCTTGCCTCCAGCACATACCTCCCCCACATGCCAACACATAGTGTAGACAGGGAAAGGGTCTCTGGACCCTCTGATTCTGGGGCATACTTTCACCATTCAAAATGTTCACCCCAACAAGGTAGGCAATAAGTTTCTGGACCTCTGAGCCATGAGTCAAATTTCTTACCTTGTGTTTAAAGCTGCTGGTGAAGCCAGGAGAGCATGTAAGATGAATTGTTAAATGGTCTCATAAATAAAAAATCCAGAGCCAGATATTGGGGTTAAAACCAAGAAATCAGAGAAATAGAACAAGCCACAGACAACCTCACCTTACCAGCCCTCAGCCTCCAAAGAGATCTTCTTCCTGTCTACCCACGCCTATATGCCTTTCTGTTCTGCCATCTCATTTCCTCTTTCTGCCCAGCTCTATCACATCCTGTGTGTCTGTACAGATCTCTAGACCTTTATGGTTAACTGGTGTTGGAATTTAAGGTATGTGCCACCATGCCTGGCTCTGTTCCCAGTGTGGCCTTGAAATCACAGAGATCTGGATGGATCTCTGCCTCCTGAATGTTAGGATTAAAGGCGTGTGAAACCACTGCCTGACCTCTATGTTTAATATAGTTTCTGGCTTTTTTCTCTGATCTTCAGATAAGCTTTATTGGGGTGCACAAATAAAATATCACCACAGGGGCTGGAGGGATAGCTCAGCCGTTAAAGGCTAGGCTCACAACCAAAAATATAAAATATCACCACAGGAACATGTCCCACCACCACCATCAGAACACACTTCTATTGCTGGGTGTGATCTATCCATACCTGCTGCACATACCCTATTTTACACACACACACACACACACACACACACACACAAGCTTGTGAAGTAGATCCCCAGCTTGAAAGCACACTACCACAATACCTGAAAAATCTTGGCTCTGATCAGAGGACATACCAAACTGCTACCCCTGCTGCAACGCCCGTCATATTTAACTGACTCGCACAACAAAGCTGAGATCACCTTCAACTACCACACACACATATTAACAGCACATCTTTCCATAGTTGATTTTTATGTAACTCTGAGCCCAGTCACATTTCACAAATCAGAGGGAATTTTAAGCACAGAAACAAATGTTCATTCAACACACGTGTACTAGAATGTCTAACAAATTGACTCCATATGGGTAAATCCCAATGTACAAGCACTAATAACATGCAAGTCAAATACAAAGCATCTCTATCCAAAATTACCAATCCCATGGTAATTGACACCAGTGATGGTAGTTTAGATGAAATACAAACAAACAAACAATATAGAAGTTTAAAGGATTAATGCAAAGAGATTTGGTTCTTTGAAAAAAATAAATAATACTGACAAATCAACCTAAAGAAAGAAAAGAAAAGGTCCAATTAATAGGATTAGAATGAAAACAAAGATATTATAACTGATATTAATGAAATCTTGAAAATATAAGGACACACTTGAAAAACTCATTTTCTTCTAATTTGAAAAACCTGAAGGAAACAGATAAATCTATGAATGCATATGACCTATGAAAGTTAAAACAAGAACAAACAATGTAAAGAGATACATCCCAAACAAAAGACTGAAGCATCAACTTAAAAATAAAGAAAAACATACAAAAGCAACAAAACCCAGATGAATTTAGCTAAGAATCTGTTTCTCAAAAAACTCTACAAAGCTGGAAAAGAGAGAACGTGTCTGAATTCTTTCTATGAAGTCAGAACTGCATTGACAGCTAAAAGAGATAATGACTCATACACAAAAAAGAAAACTGTAGATCAATTGCTCCAATAAACATTGACAGAAAACTTCTCTGTAAAATACCTGTAACCTAAACTCAAAAACACATTAAAACATCATCTGCTTTATTCCAGAGATACAGGGATATTTCAACATAAGTAAATGAATAATAGTAATCCACCACATAAATGGACTCAATGATACAAATCACAGTAGATACAGAAAATGAATGCCTTTGACAAAATTCAACATCACTTCATGATAAAAAAAAAAGACCTATATATAGTTTCTGCACCACATTTACCCCAGCACACACTGTAGACAAGACAAATTATAGGTCAAAGGTTTTGTGGCTGGGTTGGTGTCCCAATCCCTCCACTGGAAGTCTTGTTGGTTACAGGAGATAGCCAGTTCAGGCTCCATATCCCCCATTGTTAGGAGCCTTAGCTAGGGTCACTCTCATAGATCCTGGGAGTTTCTATTGCACTAGGTTTCCAGCTAGTCCCATAGATCCTGTCCCCTGCCCTGATTCCAGGTATCTCTCGCAGTACTATTTTCCTCCATCCTCCCCTGACATGATCCCCCCTTTTCCCATCCCCATCTCCATCCAAATCCCCCACCCCTGTCCACCAATGATGCCTACCAAGTTGCCTTGTCCAGCCTTAATAGAATAGGAGGTAACTAGCCTTGCTGCAACTTGATATGCCATTGCTGGTTGATATCTATGGGAGGCCTGCACATTTCTGAAGAGAAATGAAGGAGGAATGAATGGGAGAAGAGGAAGAGTGGAGGAAGAAGAGGAGAGGGACTTGGGGGAGAGGAGAGGGAATACTGCAGTTGGAATGTAAAAAGATGATAGATAGATAGATAGATAGATAGATAGATAGATAGATAGATGATAGATAGATGATAGATAGATAGATAGATAGATAGATAGATAGATAGATAGATAGAAGATAGACAGATTTTTAAAAAAGTCCTACCTAAGCCGAGTGGTGATGACACATGCCTTTAATCCCAGCACTTGGGAGGCAGAGCCAGGAGGATCTCTGTGAGTGGAGGACAGCCTGGTCTACAGAGCAACATCCAGGACAGGCATCAAAACTACACAGAAAAACCCTGTCTTGAAAAACCAAAAAAAAAAAAAAGTCCTACCAAGATAGACTAGGATACACGGAACAAACATATTTTCTAGGATACAGGGAATAAACATATTTCATCATATTAAAGACTATATGCAATGAGTTTTTAGCCAACATTGTACTAAACAGAAAAATCAAACAATTTCCACTAAAGTTAAAAAAGAGATGAAGATGCCAACTCTCTTTATTCTTTCTCCACAGTGCTTAGTTTTAGAGCAATGTGACAAGCAAAGAAAATAAGTGATACAAAATAGATAAGGAAATCAAATAATCCTCATTTGTAAATGATAACTCTGTAGACAAGAGATGCTGAAGACTCTGCCAGACAACCACTACAACTTATGCACACTTTCAGCAGAGTGGCAGTATATTAAATTAACACAGAAATCTGTATCCCTCCTATATACCAATGACAAACAGAATAACCAAGAAAACAATTTCATTCATAGTAACCTCAAAGAATTCCATAGAATAAACACAACCAAGGAGGTAAAAGATCTGTACAATGAAAATTTCAAAACAGTGAATAAAGAAATATTGGAAGACACTATAAGATTAAAAAATCCCCCATGCCCATGGATTTGCAAAATTATTATTATAAAAATGATTATAATACCAAAAGCAATCTGCAGAATCAACACAATCTCTCAGTCAAAACAGCAACTTCATTCTTCGCAAAAGTAGAAAATAAAATGATTCAAAATTTACATGAAAACACAAAATTCCACATAAAGCAATCTCAGATAATAAGAACAGTACTGGAAATGCAGTGCTACTTAGATTTAATAGATTCCAGGACAGAGAGAGAGTTGATTTTCTTTAATGATATGGCTCCAAGTATGCTAAACGTACTCTAGTGAGTGGCCCCACACCTGTAAGTCTATGAGCAGCAGAAATTAGAGTCAATGGGTTGTCAAATTTTCAAAAAAGGAAGACATGAAGTTGTCGATAGTAGGGAGGTGGGAGCAAATCTGGGGCCAGTTAATTCATGGGAGGACTTGGGATAAAGATAATCAAAATATACTTTGTGAAATTCTCAAAGAGATAATACAATACTTTAAAAAGAATGTTGCTGGAAATATTTTTGTATCTAATTTCAAGTTATACTACAGAAAACACATTAATAACATGACAAATTTTTGTCACAAAGTAGACACAATTCAATTAAATCCAATCAAATATAATTGAATAAAACAGAGGACCCTGTGAAGACCAGAAGTATCAGATCCACTGAGATGGAGTTATATGCAGCTATGAACTACCTTACATCTGAGTGGTTAACTTAGATCCTCTGGAAAATCAGCAAGTACTCTAACTACTAAGCCATCACTCCAGCCTCTCAAATGAGAAATATTAATGGTTAATAAACTTTTAAAGTGTTCAGAATTCTTAACCAACAGGGAAATACATCTGTGCCCCAAGAGGGCTGGGCTACATCCCCAGCTTGTAGCAGAACTTGATAATGTTGTAAGCATTATCCATATGATTCTTTTTTTAAAAGCATGGAAGGCTGGGTGAACCAGAGAGAACATCAAGACCAGGCACTGAGTCATAGAAATGCAATCCACTACAACATTGAATTGTAACTTGGAGCTCAAAGCTGAATAAACCCTTTCCCCTAAATTGCTGTCTGTGGGTTTTTTTTTTCCTAAATCACAGGAACATGAAAAAGATATATGTGATAGAAGATATATCTGATAATGAATATCTTATATAAGATAAGATATATGTGACAGAAAATTCAAGCAGTAATGCTGTGGAGAGGAGTTCAAGCAGGAGACTAGGGCATGAGGGAGACTAGGGGAAGAAAATGTTTACCGTAGTGAACAACCTACCAAAATATGGAAACACACTACTTGTGAGTCAACTAAAAATAAATAAAAATTTAAAAATTGTTATAAAAGAAATATCCTGTATAGCTACATGGAGTCATTATTTTATATTAAAAAAAAATCTCAGTGCTGGGTGTGAGATATCTCCATAGGAGTTATTTGTCTAGGAAATCCCAGAGGCCCCCAAACAATTCAGGCTATTGCCATTCTTTTCATTCCTTTGGATTACCCATCAAAACTAGACAATAAGACCTCAATGCTCAACATAACACACACCATGGTAGTAAGATATCCTGAAGGAAAGCTGGAACTTACATGAACTGCTTCATGTTTGCTAGCTCATAGTGTTGGAAGGAGCTATGTAGGCTGCCAGGCATATAAAGCAGCACTGGCATTATCTAGCTGTTAATCTTGCAAACTACATTGCCAACTTGCCAGGAAAGTTGTACCAAAGCCTGCAGTAGTGGCACAATTGTTATAGGGTATCTAAATGATCAGATTTGAGGCCCGCTCCATAGGAGATACATAACCTCTTCAAAACCAGTCAAATTTTAGTTACCTCGGAAACCTATGGCTGATGTCAAAGACCCTAAGGAGAAGCTAACTACAGTTACATAGCTAAATTGACATGACACAAAACATTTATGTTTAGATCTGTAGAGCAATGCTACTCTCATCCTCACAAAAGCTTCTCTCAGCAAATGAATGGCAGAAGGAAGAGACTCATGGCTTCTCAAGATACTTAGAACAAACAATCACTGAGTGCTCTGCCCTAAATAGGACATTTATATCACCCTCTCTAAGGATCAGGAAACACTACAGAACAATGTGTGAAAAAAAAAAAACACCTTAAGATCTAGAAGACAGGGATAAGGGGATAAGGATTGTAAAATGCTATCTTCAAGGGTTGACACAACCATCAGAAACAAGATGTCACAGGGGCAGTGGTTGCCTGCAATGGACATGTGGAAGACTAGACTTCTCAAGAGGCAATTACAGATCTGGAAGGGGTTCATAGGGCCCAACCTTCCCTGATGAACTAGTGGCCAAAGGCCACTGATAGATTTTGTTGAGTGGCAGTCAGGGCCTTCAGCTGTGTGAAAATTGATAGTTCTAAATTAATAAACAGTAATAGTTAAAATCAGTGGATTATAAAATATACAAAAAAAGAAAATCAGATCCTGTCCCCTTCTAGCCCCACCAGGAAGGATCCCCTTGTCCAAGCCCCCGGCAGCCCCTGCAATCTCCACACCCTGCCCCCACACCCATCTGCCCGAGACCCCAGCCACTTCCTGAGACTTAGAGACCAGCCCCCAGCTCCCATCCTGCCCCTGACTTCCCTTCTGGACCAGAGGTGAGTATCCGGGCCCATCCCAGACCCCATCCCTGGGCGCCAGCCACTTCTGGGAACACCTGCCCAACTTGGCCCCAGGTTCTGGCCACCAGGCAGGTCCCCTTCTAGCCCCACCAGGAAGGATCCCCTTGTCCAAGCCCCCGGCAGCCCCTGCAATCTCCACGCCCTGCCCCCACGCCCATCTGCCCAAGACCCCAGCCACTTCCTGAGACTTAGAGTCCAGCCCCCAGCTCCCATCCTGCTCCCAACTTCCCTTCTGGACCAGAGAGGGCTCCCATCCTGACCTGGACTTCCCTTCAGGACAAGAGCACACATCCTGCCCTGGACTTCCCTTCAGGATAAGAGCGCCCATCCTACCACTGACTTACTGTCTGGACAAAAGCTCCCATCCTGCCCCAGTTACCCATCCGTATAAGAGCTTCCATCCTGCTCCAGAGTTCCCATTTGGACAAGGGAGCTCCCATCTGGACAAGAGAGAGAGAATTCCTGAATCTGTCAGCTCTGTCTGAAACAAGTGCACTGATAAGGCCAAGAACGAACCATAAGGAGATGGGCAGACATCAAGGCAGAAGTACATACAACAAAATGAAGAGCAATACAGCATCACCAGAATCTAGCCGCCTCCAACATCTAGATCTGAACATCAAAAATTGGAAGAAGCAGAAGAAAACAGCCTTATGAATAACGTCATGAAGAAGTTAGAGGCTTGTGTAGAGGAAAAGACAAAAAAAATTGGAAGAACGCTGTAACAACTAGAGGAAAGAGCAAACAAATTAGAAGCAAACAAAGTCCTGGAAGAAAACAATAAAGTTCTGGAAAAAAACAATAAAGTACTGAAAGAAAATCATGAAAAAGCAATGAAACAAATAAAGGAAGCAGTCCAAGACCTGAAAAGGGAAATGGAAAAAATGAAGAAGACACAAACAGAGGGAATGCTGGAAATAGAAAATCTGAATAAAAGATCGGGAAATTCAGATGCAAGTATAACCAACAGAATGCAAGAGATGGAAGAGAGGATCTCTGGCATTGAAGATACAGTAGAAGAAATAGATTCATCAGTCAAAGAAAACACTAAAGCCAACAAAGTCATGAACCAAAATGTCCATGAAATTTGGGACACCATGAAAAGACCAAACCTATGAATTATAGGGATAGAAGAAGGTGAAGAATACCAACTCAAAGGCACAGAAAATATATTCAACAAAATCATAGAAGAAAACTTTCCCAACTTAAAGAAGGAAATGCCTATGAAGATACAAGAAGCCTATAGAACACCAAACAGACTAGACCCCCCAAAAATCCCCTCGACACATAATAATTAAACAACTAAATGTACAGAATAAAGAAAGAATATTAAGAGCAGCAAAGGAAAAAGGCCAAGTGACCTATAAAGGTAAACCCATCAGAATAACAGACAATTTCTCAATGGAGACTTTCAAAGCCAGAAGGACCTGGACAGATGTAATGCAGACACTAAGAGACCATGGATGCCAGCCCACACTAATATACGAGGAAATTTTTCAATCATCATAGATGGAATAAACAAGACATTCCAAGACAAAGCCAGAGTCAAACAATACTTATCCACAAACCCAGCCCTACAGAAAGCACTAGAAGGAAAATTCCAACCGAAGGAAGTCAGATACATACTCAAAAACACAGGCAATAGATAAAGCCACAGCAGTAAACCCCAAAGAAGAGAAGTACACACACGCTACCACAAAAATAAGAGTTGAACAATTACTGGTCATTAATATCCTTTAATATCAACGGACTTAATTCACCTATAAAAAGACATAGGCTTACAGAATGGATACGAAAGCAGGACCCATCTTTCTGCTGCATACAAGAAACACATCTCAAATTCAAAGACAGACACTACCTAAGAATAAAAGGCTGGGAAAAGACTTTCCAATCAAATGGTCTTAAGAAACAAGCGGGGGGGGGGGGTAGCCATCCTGATATCCAACAAAAGAGACTTCAAACTAAAATCAATCAAAAGAGATCAAGAAGGGCATTACATACTCATCACTGGAAAGATCCACCAAGATGAAGTTTCAATTCTGAACATTTATGCCCCAAACACAAGGGCACTCACATATGTAAAAGAAACATTACTAAAGCTTAAATCACATATAAAACCCCACACATTAATAGTGGGAGATCTCAACACCCCACTTTCACCACTGGACAGATCTCCCAAATCGAAACTTAACAGAGAAATAAAGGACTTAACTGATGTCATGACCCAATTGGACCTAATAGATATCTACAGAACATGCCATCCTAACAAAAAAGAATATACCTTCTTCTCAGCACCCCATGGAACTGTCTCTAAAATCGACTACATACTTGGCCACAAAGCAAATCTCAACAGATACAAAACAATTAGAATAACCTCCTGTATTCTATCAGACCACCATGGTTTAAAGTTAGATTTCAACAACAACAAAAACTACAGAAAACTTACAATCTCATGGAAGCTGAATAATGCTCAACTGAATTACCAATGGGTTAAGGAAGAAATAAAAAAAAGAAATTAAAGAGTTCCTAGAGATCAACAAAAATGAAGAGACCACATACCCAAACTTATGGGACACTATGAAAGCAGTGCTAAGAGGGAAATTCATAGCACTAAATGCTCACATAAAGAAGTTGGAGAAATCTCACACTAGTGACTTAACAGCACACCTGAAAGCTCTAGAACAAGAAGAAGTAAAGTCTCCCAGGAAGAATAGATGCCAGGAAATTATCAAAGTGAGAGGTGAAATTAATAAAATAGAAACTAAGAGAATAATACAAAAAATAATGAAACAAATAGTTGGTTCTTTGAGAAAATCAACAAGATAGACAAGCCCTTATCCAAACTAACCAAAAGACAGAGAGAGAATCCAAATCAACAAAATCAGAAATGAAAAGGGCGATATAACAACAGACATTGAGGAAATCCAGAGAATTATCAGGTCATATTTCAAAAACCTCTACTCCACAAAACTGAAAAATCTAAAAGAAATGGACAATTTTCTGGATAGGTACCACATACCTAAGTTAAATCAAGACCAGATGAACTATTTAAATAGTCCAATAACCCCTAAGGAAATAGAAACAGTCATTAAAAGTCTCCCAACCAAAAAAAGCCCAGGACCAGATGGTTTCAGCACAGAATTCTACCAGATCTTCAAAGAAGAGTTAATACCAATACTCTCTAAATTGTTCCACATAATAGAAACACAAGGGACATTACCAAACTCCTTCTATGAGGCTACAATTACCCTGATTCCCAAACCAAACAAGGATACAACAAAGAAAGAGAACTACAGACCGATCTCCCTCATGAACATTGATGCAAAAATACTCAATAAAATACTGGCAAACAGACTCCAAGAACACATCAGAACAATTATCCACCATGATCAAGTAGGCTTCATCCCAGGGATGCAAGGGTGGTTCAACATACGAAAGTCCCGTCAATGTAATACACCATATAAACAAACTCAAAGAAAAAAACCACATGATCATCTCACTAGATACAGAAAAGACATTTGACAAAATCCAACACCCCTTCATGATAAAAGTCTTGGAGCGATCAGGAATACAGGGAACATACCTAAACATAATAAAGGTAATTTACAGCAAGCCAACAGCCAACATCAAATTAAATGGAGAGAAACTCAAAGCAATTCCACTAAAATCAGGAACGAGGCAAGGCTGTCCACTCTCCCCATACTTATTCAATATAGTACTTGAAGTTCTAGCCAGAGCAATAAAACAACATAAGGAGATTAAGGGGATACAAATTGGAAAGGAAGAAGTCAAGCTTTCCCTGTTTGCAGATGACATGATAGTATACTTCAGTGACCCCAAAGATTCCACCCAGGAACTGATAAAGCTTATAAACACCTTCAGCAAAATAGCAGGATACAAGATCAACTCAAAAAAATCAGTAGCCCTCCTATATACAATGGACAAAGGAGCTGAGAAGGAAATCAGAGATACATCACCATTTACAATATCCACAAATGACATAAAATACCTTGGGGTAACACTAACCAAGCAAGTGAAGGACCTATATGACAAGAACTTTAAGTCCCTGAAAAAAGAAATTGAAGAAGATGTCAGAAAATGGAAAGATCTCCCCTGCTCATGGATAGGCAGGGTTAACATAGTAAAAATGGCAATCTTACCAAAAGCAATCTACAGATTCAATGCAATCCCCATCAAAATACCAACACAATTCTTCACAGACCTAGAAAGAATAATACTCAACTTCATATGGAAAAACAAAAACCCAGGATAGCCAAAAGAATCCTGTACAATAAAACAACCTCTGGAGGCATCACAATCCCTGACTTCAAGCTCTACTATAGAGCTACAGTAATAAAAACAGCTTGGTATTGGCATGAAAACCGACATGTGGACCAATGGAATTGAATTGAAGACCCTGACATTAACCCACACACCTATGAACATATAATTTTTGGCAAAGAAGCCAAAAAGGTACAATTGAAAAAAGAAAGCATCTTCAACAAATGGTGCTGGCATAACTGGATATGAACGTGTAGAAGGCTGCAAATAGATCCATATCTGTCACCGTGCACAAAACTTAAGTCCAAGTGGATCAAGGACCTCAACATGAATCCAGCTACTCTGAACCTGATAGAAGAGAAAGTAGGAAGTAGTCTTGAACGCATTGGCAGAGGAGATCACTTCCTAAATATAACACCAGTAGCACAGGCACTGAGACAAACAATCAATCAATGGGACCTCTTAAAACTGAGAAGCTTTTGTAGAGCAAAGGATACAGTCAACAAGGCAAAGCAACAGCCTACAGAATGGGAAAGGATCTTCACCAACCCCATATCTGAAAGAGGACTGATATCCAGAATATATAAGGAACTCAAGAAATTAGACATCAAAAAGACCAATAGTCCAATTGAGAAATGGGCTATAGAACTAAACATAAAATTCTCAACAGAGGAAACTCAAATGGCTGAAAGACATTTAAGGAATTGCTCAACATCCCTAATCATCAGGGAAATGAAAATCAAAACAACTCTGAGATACCACCTTACACCTGTCAGAATGGCTAAGATCAAAAACACTGAAGACACTTTATGCTGGAGAGGATGTGGAACTAGGGGAACTCTCCTCCACTGCTGGTGGGAATGCAAGCTTGTACAACCACTTTGGAAATCAATATGGTGCTTTCTTAGAAAATTGGGAATCAATCTCCCCTAAAGATCCAGCTATACCATTCCTGGGCATATACCCAAGAAATGCTCAATCATACCACAAGAGCACTTGCTCAGCTATGTTTATATCAGCATTGTTTGTAATAGCCAAAACCTGGAAACAACCTAGATGCCCTTCAAGTGAAGAATGGATAAATAAATTGTGGCACATATACACAATGGAATGCTACTCAGCAGAGAAAAAACAATGACATCATGATGTTTGCAGGCAAATGAATGGATCTAGAAAAAATCATCCTGAGTGAGGTAACCCAGACTCAAAAAGACAAATATCATATATACTCACTCATAGGAGGATACTAGATGTGGAACAAGGATGACTGGACTGCTACTCACATCACCAGTGAGGCTACCTGGAAAACAGGACCCCAAGAAAGACACGGGGATCACCCCATGACGGAGAAATGGATGAGATCTACATGAACAGCCTGGACAATGAATGGCGAGGGTCGAGAGAAAGAGAGCGGGAGATCCCACCTGGATCAAGAACAGAGAGGGAGAACAAGGAATAGGAGACCATGGTAAATGAAGACCACATGAGAAAAGGAAGAAACAAAGCGCTAAAGAGGCCCACAGAAATCCACAAAGATACCCCCACAATAGACTGCTGGCAATGGCCGAGAGACAGCCGGGACTGACCTACTCTGGTGATGGGATGGCCAAACACCCTAATAGTTGTGCCAGAAACCTCATCCAAGGACTGAGGAATCTGGATGCAGACATCCACAGCTAGGCCTCCGTGTGGAACGCTGGGAGTCTAATTAGCGAGAAAGAGGAGGGTTTATATGAGCAAGAATTGTTGAAACCAAGGTTGGATAAAGCACAGGGACAAATAGCCAAACAAATGGAAACACATGAACTATGAATCAAAGGCTGAGGGGTCCCCAGCTGGATCAGGCCCTCTGAATAGGTGAGACAGTTGATTGACTTGATCTGTTTGGGAGGCATTTAGGCAGTGGTACCAGGTCCTAGGCTAGCTGCATGAGATAGCTGTTTGAAACCTGGGACTTATACAGGGACGCTTGGCTCAGTCTAGGAGGAGGGGACTGGACCTGCCTGGACTGAGTCTATCAGGTCGATCCCAGTCCTCGGGGGAGGCCTTGATCTGGAGATGGTGGGAACGGGGGGTAGGCTGGGGGGAAGTGGAGGGAGGCAGGAAGAGGGAGAACAAGGTAATCTGTGGCTGTTATGTAGAACTGAATAGTATTGTAAAATAAAAAACAAAAAGAAAAAAATCTAAGAAAATTTACAAAAATTAAAAAAAAAATCATGAATGTGGGAAGGAATCTGTGTGAAGAAAGGGAGGATGCCAGAGGAGGGGAAGAGTTAGAAGAGAGTGGATGTAAGGTTCAACAGGGTGCAGTATATACACATATGAAACTTAATTCCTTAGCCATAACTCCAAACTTATATAAGAAATATTATTTTTGACTTAGAAATAGGCATGTCTGCATCTCCGAAAATTATTAATAGAAACTGAAACTTCCACTGGCAAGTTTGATCATGCTTGTAATACTAGCATTGCAGAGGTAGAACATGGAGGCAGGGAAATGTGGAGTATGATGAAAATGTTGCCAAAGTTTCCTAGAGCTTTTTCCTGTTTCCCTAACTTTTTATTCACTTAATTTTTCCTATCTAATCCAACAAATATTTGTGCTTTCTTCCAACATCTGTGCTAGAATTAGAATTTTAAAAGATATGTAAGCATGTTTCCTCCCTACAGGGGGCTTGTAGTTTGCCAGCACATGTTTAATGAGTTCAATATTTCATTTTTATACCACTAAAACGATCACATAAAATGTACCTGCTGCAGGAAATCCATCCCAAATGGATATTCCATATATTATTATAGTTGGAAGCACAAACAATTCAAGAGTAAATGCTAGATTTTCCTTGGATATAAAGTTTTAAATGAGAATACATTACAAGAAAATTAATACAGAATTTTAGGACGTAGAAACTCCATAGAGATCTCATAGTGAAATATTCTCTTACTAATGGAAATTCTGCTATCAAGAAAGGGAAGGAACTTTTCTTAACAAACATAACTGGTGCATCACCATATGCCAGGCAGTAAGGTAGAAGCTGGAATTACAATGATGAATAGCACCCACATTGCTCTGCTGTAATTAACAAATAATTAAATTATAATTACAGTAATTGGGAACATAGAAATAGAAGATGTTTAGAGAGTATAAAATGGGGTTATGGAATCCAATCTGTACAATCAAAGGCTACACCTCCCCCAGGGTCTCACTAAAGATGGAACTTGGTGACTTGCAGAGTTGTCACACCGGCATAACTAGTGAGAGACACAAGTAGAATAGAGAGGGAGGATTGTTAAGGAGCAAGTGGTACATGTTTTGTGATGGCAAGTTCCCAGCGAGCATTTTTGTCTCAGAGTACTGAAAAGGAGAGTGTCAATAGGAAATGAGCTACTTCATTTATAAGCTTGCCTCTGGTTTGATTCACCAAGCCAGCTCATGATGAACTCAAAATTTATACATTTCTGGTTAAAATATACAACATATCCTTTCATTAAGAGGTATTTGTTATTATATCTTGTAGTTTCTAAATAACTAGGACTTTCTTTTAATTGTTATATAACTTTAATGCTTTTTATATCTCAAATCGTTAAATCATTTTGTTTTACAGCTGTTACTATAAAAATTAAGGGAACAGAGTATATTATTATGAATTAAGTGCAGGTACAGTTTTTGTATTATTTTTATCTTGTTTCTCATTGCCATATGAGACAATTATTAAATCATGCAAAGAAGGGAAGGAAAATTATAGATTATAACTTTTAAATTTCACCTATTTATCATAAACATACATTATTAGAGCCCGTTTGTCCTATTCACTTTGTTAGTCGTGTGCCTTGATTAGGAGGATTCAAGAATAACTAATTTTCTGTTGTTTTCCCAGAAATGTTTGTTGACTGTAGTTTTAGGCTTTTAGGCACTATTTAGGTAACAAGGCACATTCCTGATAACAAGTAATACATCCCTCTGCATTAGTAAATGCAGAGAGAGAGAGAGAGAGAGAGAGAGAGAGAGAGAGAGAGAGAGAGAGAGAGAGAGAGAGCTGAGTTACATTATCATTTTTAAAACTTTGTATGATATAGCTGCCCAAAAAATTTTTAGTTTTCTGGACCTTAAGTATTTTGAAAATATTTAGGAATGGGATGTAGATTCAGAAAGTAAATAACTCTGAAGTCAGCTATTTGACTTCCCAATCTCAACATCTATCATTGTTCACCTATGGGTTCTTGTCCCTTATATTAATGTAGAGAAATAACCTCTTCTACAGACACATCACTATTTTAATATTCCCCACTGATATCTCACCACTTAACAAAAATTGGTCTGTTCTTCTAAGGAATGGCAGCATTGTCTTCTTCTCCAGCTAGGGCACCTTCAGAAAGCTGTCCAACCTCCATCCTCTCATAATTTCCCCTTCTGGAGCACAATCACAGATGTACTGCATGGAACTGAATCCAATGACCCAAAACTTAGGAATGCCACTATCAAAAATGTCATGTTAACATAACACTGAGAATGAGCCGGAAAGTACATTGTGTCCCAGCTCCTCTTCTTACCATGAAAAGGAAAAGTTAGTTTGAAACATAAATACTTAAGAATATAAGGGTTTTCCTCCAAACTGGACCAATCATCTGTGAGAGAACAGGAACCTATTATCATTGACAATTATGCAAAATACAAAGCATAGCACTGACAAGAATTAACTTATAATTACTAGATATGCATTTTTAGAGGTGGGTATTTGAAGGAGCTTGTGTAAACTTGCTGTTACTATGTATCTGAGATAATTCCAAAAAGTGTTTGTTGGCTTATGATTTTGGGAGTTTCAGTCAATGAGTAGTTGGTTCCATTGCTTCGAGTCTTAGAAGTACGTGAACATAGCAAGAACATGCTGTGCTGCAAAATCCCACAACTTATGTTGAGGTAGTGAAAGACAGAAGAGGAAACAGGGGGTCAGAATCCCACCTCACATCTCTGTTGCATCCATGCCTCCAAAGACTCAAAACTTTCTACTTGGTTTCATCACCTAAGGCTTCTATCTCTTCCCATTAGCAGCATGCTAGACCCTAGGCTTTTACACATGGATATTTAAGATCCACACTACAGCAGATGTCTCTTGATTATCAAGTTTAATGGCCCAGTAACTTAAGTGATGTAGTAGTTACTTTTTTATTGCTGTAATAAAATATTGTGATCACAATTCCAGTGGTATAGGAATCTATCATGGTAAGGAACCACAGTACAGATGCTAGGCATTGTTGCAGAAACAGCTGTATCTCAGGGTGCAAGTAGGAAACAGTAATCCTGGAATGGTGCTGGTCTTTAAGTTCTAAAATCCCACCTCTAGTGCATATGTCCTCTAACACTCAGCTCCTCCAACACACACATTTCCTCCTAAATCTCCCCACATAGCTCCACCTACTGGGAATGCAGTGTCCAAGTTCCTGATATTGTGGAGAACAACTCACTCAAACCACAGGTGATTTCCCCTTCTTTTAATACATATGTTTAATTAGTATAACTATGCATCCAAACATATTCACAAAGAGTTTTTATTTTATGTTGGATGTGATTTTTAACTTTCCATTTAATTTGCTGTTTTAATTATTCCTGGTTAATTCTCAAGGGTAATCGGACCACTCTTTTTATAAATGTTCTTTACCTGGATTGTCAGAGATACCACAGAGATGGAGAGCTGGTTCAATTAATAAAGCATTTATCTTTTAAGCACAATGACCTAAATTTGATCCTAAGAACCCAAAATAAAGCTGAACATTGTAGTACATGCTTGTATTCCCAGTACTAGGTGAGTTTCAAAGCTAAAATATGTATTTTAAGAGGCCAGCATATTTATTTTCATGGCATTCTAGCTTTATAAGTGTACATGTGTTAATATTTTCTCTCTTATTCTATATGGTTTTTTAGCTCAGGAATATACATATCATTGCACCCTTAACCTACCAAATGCCTGATACATGACAAGTACTTACTAAATGTCTGCTGTATGAATGAATGAACAGTGAGACACTAATGATGGATTACTTTATCAAAAATATAAAATGCATCAATCAATTAATGTGTTGGGATATTTAAATGCCCTATATATTTCTTGATATGTTTTATATTTGGGGAAATTTCCTATCATTAGTTCTCATGGTACTATGAGTCAGGCATAATTATCTCAAATGTGCATGTGAAAAAAAATGAAAATACTTAGAGAGGTTATGTGACTTGGCCAGGTTATAAATCTTGTGCAATAATTATTTAAATATTTCTGGGGTTTCTAGATAAGCCAAATAATGACAGAAGGCAAGAAACTGTCAATTCCATTAAAGAAAGAACCAGTTAATTTTTCAATACTTTTTTCTGCATTGCCATGTACATTTCCCAGAATGTGAATTATTTGTGCATAAAGAGAAGGTAAACATCAGGGGAGAAAGGAAAAAGATGAAATGTGGAGGAAGATCAAAATAGAAGCCAGATAAAAAGTTAGCACAGAAAACTCCCCATAATGCAGAGAAGGGTTCATTCACACTAGGTCTCTAAACCTGGTTGTTGTGTGTTGGAAACGAAGGCTGGTGCAGTCATAGAAGATTGTGGCCACTACTGGAATATCTCCTAGCATGGAGGCCCCAGATTGGGGAAGGGACATTTGTGTATTATACCTTGCTCATACTAACTTTGACTATATATTTTTTAAAAAATTTCAAATGACCCCCACCTCTATCATTCTGTAATGGTCAAGACTTAGGAAGAGTGCTAAAGTTCTACACTTGGGACATGGTGTCCTTAAGCAATATACTGAAATTAGTGGTGGTTGGGAGCTAATTGTCTACCATACATGAAGGTCTATCAGAGTGTAAGGCTTCAACAGGGAAGTGGTCTGCTAAAGGGAGTTTCTGTAGAGCATTCTTGGTGGGCACCGTTTGGACTGCTTTTCTTTAGGGTAAGGGGAACACGCATGACCACATTTAATCATGAGATTAAAATTTACCAACAACAATTCCGATTTCTCAGGTATAACTAGCTAAGAAAAAAATCATGGTAAACTTGCCAGGCAAGATTTTCCTGCTGGTGTAATAGTGGCATGGTGTTGTGGGAGTAACCAGTTGCGTTCTGATTTGATCTGAGACCTGCTCCACAGGACGGTGTTTATGCCTCAGTGATGTGGAGCTAGTCAATGACCCAAAACTAAGTTAGTCATGCATCCTATGGGTGAACCTCCTTCTTTTGTTTGGCTAAAGGCATTTGTCCAAACTACATCATTAATATTTTTAATCTTTTATTAATTTGTTCTTTGACAATTTTATGCACATAAATGTAGTACATACTGATTATTGTCACCTTCACCCTCTAATCTTCCGGCCATCCTTATTACCTGCTTCTGTATCCCTGTAGGTATCATAATTGTGCTGGTGTCCACATGCAGGTGCTGCTCTCAGTCTTAACCAGAAAAGCTTCATTTTGCAATTAAACTTTCCACCTTCCACAATGATCTCAAAGTAAAACCTGCATCGACATCTGAACTAAGGTGTTACTATTTCCTTCAACTCAAAGACATGCAATTAACAACCTAATAGCCAGGAATTCATTGGTCCTGTTCATTGTTTTCAAAGTCTTTCTACACTGTAATTCTAGTAGCTTGTTTTTACTTGTATCATTGTATATGTTTAAAAACATGAAATATAGAATTCGTACAGAATAAAACTAACCTTGGTGACTTAAAAATAAAACAGCACAGCAATGTAGATTATTACAAATCAACTACTTCTGAGTTAGTTCCTCCAGACTGCTCTGCCATCATGGGCCCTACTCCACTATTCCAAATCACTCATCTCTCCTCTTGTCTAAAGATAAGCATCCTGACTTTCCCCTTTTATTAACCATAGATTCTTTTCTATTATAATCTGAATAGGTTCCCCTTCCTCTACTGCCCTCAGTTGCTCCCCATCTCCCCTCCCCTCTGAATTCACTCTGTTTCTCTCACTAGAAAAGAACAGGCTTCTAAGAGATAATAACAAAGCATAACAAAGTAAAATATAAGATAAAACAAAAACCATCATATCAAAGTTGGACAAACCAAGCCAACAGGAAAAAGTAGGGAGGGGAACAAGAATGAGAGACTCACTCGTTTATACATTTAGAAGTCCCATAAAACTACTAAACTGAAAGCTGTAATATATATTTAGAGGACCTGGTTGGTGGAGACCAGTGTAGGCCACGTGCTTGCTGCTTCAGTCTCTGTGAGCTCATATGGGCATTGCTCAGTTTTAGAGGGCCTTGTTATCCTGGTGTCTTCTGACCCATCTTCCCTACTTCTTCTGCCTCATCTTCTGTGGGGTTCCCTGAGCTCTGAGGGGAGGGGTTTGATGGAGACATCTCATTTAAAGCTGTGTTTTCCAGTGTCTCTCTTTCTGTGTAATGCATGGGCATGCTGAATTTTAAGGTCGTTGCTCTCTTATTTCAAGCTGTGCTTCTCTCTGCCTCCTAGTTTAATGTCACCTGTTTGTTTCTTTTTTGTTTTGTTTTATTTTTTGTAAGTTTACCTTAAAAAAATCCAATATTGTCTTACCTGGTTGGAACTTTTTATAACTAAAAAAAAAATCATAAAATTAATTTATGCATTTGAGTATTTTTGACTTTACTTAAAAAAGCATCTTCTGCATTAGTTATTTAGAATTTATGATTTTCATTGAGAAATACTACTTTATTTTCTATGCATCTAGTCTAGTAATAATAAACACATGTCTTATTTCTAGTTTGGGGCCATATATATATATATATATATGTATATGTATATATATATATATGTATATGTATATATATGTATATACATACATATATATATATCTGTGTGTGTGTATCACTGCTGCAAATGGATAAATATTCCCAGTAAGTATGTAAATAAGAATGAAAATGAAAGATCAGCTCAGCTGGTTTTCATATTCAAGCATAGTAGAACATGCCCAATCAATTATATTCTTCACAGCTGTGCATGAGAATGCTCATGGCATCAGATCCTTGGTGGAGTTTTCTTTTTTAACTTAACCATTTGTAAATTTTACATTGCTATTTCTTTGTACTCTAAAATTATATTACCTTGATATTAATGGAATTGGAAGACAATTTAAATTTTCTTTTTTTTGCATTAGTGAATATATGTTCAATCACATAATTTTTTTATATTGGGCCATCTTTATTTTCTCAATATTATATAGGTGTGGGTTTTTCAACTGATATTCCATCTTATAAACAAACATTAATAATTGCATACACATTTATATTCTGTCCCATTCTACAACATGCATTTTTATTCTATATATTCCTTGAACATTCTCAAAATCAATAGAAGGGGGTATATTTATAACAAAGTTCTTGTGGCAATTTCTTGAATAAGTATATATTTAGGGTAGTGTGAAATATTCAGAAGAAGCAATAATTAAAAGCAAGAGGGATGGGAACTCGAAAAATTGTCACAAAGAAGTAAAGTGATTCCTGAAAACATGTTTTCATACTTTCCAGGAAAAAGGAGCATAAGCTCTCCACAGAAACAGAATTTGTGAGTCATCTCTCTGCCCTTCTCATGTAGCCGGAAGGTGCTAGCATTGATGAAAAAAGTCACAACTTTACCCAGCTATGAGCCCTTTGAGCTATAATAATAATGTGCCTGTAAGATAAGCTTATTGATACAACAGTCACACAAGTGTTACTGGACTAACCAAAGGCCCACTCTATGAGATAGAACTTCAGTTGACATTGTCAATGAGGTCAAGAGCTTGAGGTTAAATTGGATAAATATGGAGAAATCCCCTACAACTATTCTGCTAAATGAATACAACAATGAAACAGTGCATAACACCATATGCTATACTCATAAGTCAGTGCATCACACAATCTTCACCAAAGAAGTTTCTTCTTGCAGTGGATGGTAAATCAACATAGAAACCCACAATTGGTGAACATTCAGAGAAAAGATTTTGGAATATTCAGAGGTAAATGGACCAATACCATACTCCTCCCCTCAAACTGTGTGAAAGAGAGGTAGAAAGATTTTAAGAACCAGAGGGGGCAGGTTACTTCAAAGAAAGCATTTTCCAGTCATAACAGGGCAGATATGAAGTTGAACTCAAAAAGACTGTGACAGCACACACAACACCTGTGTGAGTTTAAGCCAGACAAAATACCAGCACTGAAGAGGGGAACTGGGCACAGAGTGCTATACCTAGCCAATGAAATATTTACAAGAGATAGCTGCAGGAAGAGGGAAAACCATCTTCCTTCAATGGAGTGACACTGGATATATTAACCACATACTCCAGGGCAGGCCTCATGCTCAGGAGTCTGTCAACACTAACCGGACCCCATTGTTTTGTTTTGTTTTGAAGAGAGCCGAAGAACATGAAGTTGGGTAAGTTGTGTAGGGAAGGATCTAGGAAAAGTTGGGGAAGAGAAATTAAAATGATCAACATACAATGTATAAAATTCTCAAAGAATAAATACATTATTTTTTAAAAAGAAGGGGAATGAACAGAAGAAAAGTATGATTTCCCTGAGGGTGAATTAGAGCTCAGCTGCAGGGCAGTGAGATGGATTTGGAGGAGTTGAGTGTGTAAACAACAGCTTGGCAAGTTTGTAGGCAATGGATAACACATCAGTTTTTGAAAATAGAAATGCAGATTTATTAAATTCTGTAGAATTTATTCTCTCCTGTCACACACACACACACACACACACACACACACACACACACACACACACGACTATTTAAACTTTTAAAGCTTTGCTGGAATTCTTCCTTTTAGTCCTCTAGCTAATAATTTATCTGGCAAGGAAAGATTTCATATTGCCAAAGCAACAAACTAAACTATCACTTCCTTCTCAGATGAAATATGGCATCCTCCCATTGAGCTCCAAGGCACCCAGGTTCAAAGTAGCTGCCTTCATGAGAGACCTACAGAAAACAGCTGACAACCATGTCTGTCAGCCAAAAGACCTGCATTGTCATCACAGGCTGCTCTTGTCTTTGTTCTAGAAGAAATGAAAACAACTATGGGCATTGGACATTAAATAGAGCACAGACATAAAGCCTCTATGCCTGCTGCAATGGTCTGGTCTCTCACATCTCCTACAGCAAGGTGACGGGAGGATTCCAGGAGTTATAACCTCCCAAATAGATTCCATTTCAGTGGTTTCTCCAGTAAAGCCCATCTCTTAACCATGTATTTCTATGAAATTTATCTTAATCCATGTTGATTAACAATGGCTGTAGCAAGTAACCACTATTCTCAGTCTTGGTATTCTGGTGTATAAAGCTGGAATCATTATTATTATCCCAACTTCAGTAAGTTATTGTGAAGACTGAATAAGATAAGGTGCTTATGATGACCAGCACTTAGCATGTTTAACAAGGCTAATAGAAGAAACTAAGTTATAGCTAAACTAATTAAAGCCGAAATCTGCAGTTTCAGTTTTTTAACTTAATAATAATGCCACAGTGATGCTTTCTGGACATGGGAAAAAAAGACAATGTAAGGGCCAAGTCTAGGAGGAGGTTGAAAGAAGAGTTTTGAAAAGTGAGGACCTGGACAGAAGAAGAATTATTCTGTAAATGTACCCCAATAACATTATACATTTCATTTTCAACTTCAATAATGACCTGTTATGTATTTAAATTGCTTGCATATGTTCATATAATTTATTTACATACCAAACACATGAGCAAGAATCTATTCGTGATTGTGGGTACAAAAATGTTTATGTGACTACAGTGAGTAGATATTATGTGTCTATAATATCTGTCAAACTGAGTAAGTATTTATTGGGTGATATTTTCTTTCTTGGACCTCCTATGAGGAAGAAGAATCTCTATCGAGCAGGTGATAAAGGAGACAAAAAAATATAAGCTCAACTTAAATAAGCAAAGCAGTCAATGCAATGATAAATTGTGGACCTGACCTTCTTGTGTTAGAGATAAAGCTTACCTCAGATTTTAATCACTATCGCTTCTGGAGCTTGTCAGGAAAACTGAGATATGAGTACCCAGTTAGGACTATATGGTGCAATGAGATTCTGAGTGGAACCACCAAAAGGAAAATGATTCAGGGAAAAAAAAGTATCACCAAGTAGGAGAGAGAGAACAGAATGATCCAGTTCTTGATGGATAGTCCTCTCTCAAGACCTAAGCTGGCTGAGAAGTAAGAAGAGGAAACAACTAAACATGCCCTGCACATTTGATAAGCCAAGGAATTCTACTAAAAATTTAGTTACCTGGAGATCTTGGGGTCATTTAAATGTAACAAGAACTAAGAGTGGTAAGAATACAATAAATAATTTGACATTCTGGTTTGGATATATATCACTGTAGGCTGTGTTTTCTCAAAGCAATTAAGGAACAGGATGGGAGATAGGAGACATTTCTGGAGTTCTGATGGAGAGATATACAGGTTAAATCAAAAGAAAACTAGAAATGAGTTCAGGAGTGAAAGAATCAAGGTTGCCTAATATCAGGAGATCAGAACTTTCCCCATAATGGGGAGTTTCACTGATGTAGATGCCAGATGACCATCCAGCACTCTCTGAATCACAAACATTTCTAAGGGCCTCTCAGCAATCATCAAATTACCAAAGACCAGAATCTTGAACTATGAAGTTTAACAAAGGTTGAGTCAGACTCTAGGACAGCAACAGAAATCATGGTATAGAGAAAAGAACAGTGAGGGAATGCCTCCAGTTGACTCTAAATGTTTCTAATCATTTCCTCATCCAGAGCAATGATGGCTGACACCAGGCTCCATGCCCTTCATGCCAACATTAGGTGATATGTGTTAAAGGTTTTAATGAAAGAGGAATCTATCTGCAGAACAAGGTATTCTCCACTGGGAAAGTGTATTCAATGTGCCAGCCTGGGAAGATGAAGTTCTTCTTGCAGCACGAGAAAACATACTATGCCACTAAGTAATACACTGAGAATATATCAGAGTCCCAAAGACATCTACAATCACTTCTCACTATAGAGTACAGACTTTATCCTGTTCTTAGTGAAAAAATAAGTCTCACTTCTCAATCAAGGAAGCTCTTTGCTGACCTTGAAGTCTATAAAAGTTACTTTAATTATTCCTACTGAATTTGATTTTCATCAAAGATTCAAACAAGGAAACATAGAATATCACCTTCTAAGTATCAGTTTTGTGAGACAAATAAAAAGTCAGTCAACTAGTAGGCAATGCTTTATGGCTAATTTCTTTTCAGAACCTAATGATTTGTTTAAATATCCTTATTAAATTACTTTAGCACAAAGAATGGTGTTCTCTCTGCCTATCCCATTACTCAAAGCAACAGGGTATAGCTGGATGGAAAAGCAAATAACATTATCATCACCTGAAACCAAATGGATACTAATTAGGATGCTAACTCCTCTAAAGGTCATAATAGCCATTTGTTAAAAGAACATTTAGTAGGACTGTGTCTGAGAAGGCAGAAAACAAAATTGTCAATGTGGGTACAAAACCTCTAACTGACTAGAAGTGATGGAATCAAACAAAATATCCTATTAACATTATTCCCTTATTGTAATTATTTCCAGTTAGATTTCATTTATTAACAATGTTTTCTTCCTCATTATAATTCTAATAAATGCCTCCTTTTTCCAAAATCCAGAGCTAAAGCAATTCAGAAACTAAAAATATAATAAGTCATCAATAACAACAAAACTGTCAAACACAGATTAGTCAATTTGTGTTATTCTTTCAGTAATTGATATATAAATAGTATACATACCAGTAAGCACTTGTTTTGCAATTTCTACACCTGATGATTTATTTCATTAAATTATTATAAGTATAAATCTTAATGCTTGCATTATATTCCACTTTATTTACCTTTATGCATCATGTTTAATAGAAGAGCTTTAAAATTCTTTTGTGTAACAAATTCTATATTACTTCTTAGAATAAAATTCTTGGAAGTAATTAACATTGTAGAGTTAAGAGAAATAAGACAATAAATGGTAAGTTATAAGAATAAATGTGTTTAAGTGCATTGTTGAAAAAATAGTGACTTGTGAACTGTTGGAATAGACTATTGTAGATTAATATTTTAAGCTTTAAAAGGAGGTTGTTAGGAATGCATATGATCATTGTAAATACCCAACATATTTAATAATTCTCTTATATTTGAAAGAAATACCCCTCCCACCTACTTTTTCTATAACTTTGTTTGGGTTATATAAGATTTGTACTTGGTTAATTTTTTTTTATCTTTCCCTACATAGTTTCTCAGTTCATGTGAATTCAGAAAAATCCCTTTCATTCTACAGGGTATCCCTAAACTCATATAAATACCAATAGGTAGCTACAGACTAACAGACAGCACTTGCTTTTTAAATTATTACTCTCAGAATTATATGAAACTAAAACTTCCTAATGAAATCAGTTAACAATTTTCCCACTGCTGGCCAGATATTATAAAAAACATGGAGACTATCACACTTAATGAGGGGTAAATTTTCCCATGCTGGGTAACTGTGAAATAGAGTGTAACCAATGATTTGAGTGCTACTGTGATTAAACTTTCCAATGTTGGAAGACACTTTTAATGGAAGCTATTATCTATATTTATAGCAGTTTCATTTTTTACTTCAGCTATTACTTATCCAGTTTTTTCCCTCATTTTTTGCAACTGATTTGCAAAGTATTCCATTAATTGCCTCATAACTGTCATATTTATGGGAAATGTTAGCATGCCTTAATGTGATCGAGAAAGCTCTCTAGTGTTAAAATATACTAACTCTTATTTTAGATCTCTGTTTCTTGTCTAGATTTGGCTTAAGCAAACTTGTTAGATTTAATGATGCTTTCATATATTTGCTACTAGGTTATGTCAGTCTGGGTCAGTCACAACCTTGAGATGTTTGTCCCTCTAGGTTCCTTGCCTAGAAAAGGTGTCATGTCAGTACTTTCCCTGTGCTACAGTCTATCCAGGCAAATTTTCCCTAGCCACCAACAGTTTGTTGGTTTGGTAATTCCTTATATCTGGAGTTCTCTGGGAATGGAAAAGCAGGACTGGGGAGACTATTCAGTAGTTAAGAGCATCAATTGCTCTTCTAGAGGACTGGACTTGGTGCTCAGCGCCCACAGGGAAGTTCATAACTATCTGTAACTCCAGTTCCTGTAGCTCTGACACTGTCTTCTTGGCTCTGAAAAGAAACACATGTGGCAAATCACTCACCCACACAAATATGTAAATAAATACAGACAGGCAAACAAATAATAAATAAACAAGTAAGTAAATGTAAAGGCAGAGTTTGGACTGGAGGCATAGGTCAGTGTATAAACAGCTTGCTATACAAGAATAAAGACCTTAGTTTGAATCTCCCAAACCCACAAAATCTAGGAATGGTCCGTGTCTGAAATCCCAGTACTTCTATGGCAACATGAGAGGCAGAGACAGGAGCATCCCTGAAAGCCTATCTACCAGCTAACCTGGCATACACAGTAGCAAGACACTGACAGACAAACAAACAAATAAATAACAATAAAACCCAAACAAATAAAAAACCATTTAATGCTACTGACAGTCCTATTGGTTACCTTCCAGAAATTGAAGGTAAAACTACTGCTGAAGGCATCACATGCTTGACTCATAGATCATGGAAATATTAATCCGGCATTGACCTGTTGGCTCCATGCCTACTGGCTAGAAAATTATTCCCAGACAATTTCTTCTATCATTTGGGAAGTACCTATTTTCTGTCCAGGAGTGTATTATGTGCTAGAAATACAGGGGTAGGATATATAGTCTCTGCTCTCAAGTATCTTACAGTGTGGTGAGAAGGCTTTCTAGAAAACAATGTTGACACATGATTCTAAATGATAGAGGGCAGATCATATAGATGTTAGTTCAGACTGCAAACACCTGGAAGAATTCCTGGACAAGGTGAATAATGAATTGTGTTTTAAAGAAATGAAATAAATAGAAAACCAGAAGGTGAATACTATATAAAAATAGTCTATTAACCATCCTGCAAGTATTTCAACAAAGACCATAATTGGTCAGTAGAAAGAAATGAAAACAAAGGACTTACAAGTAGCAATTGGTGACAGTTTGTGTCTAGTGAAGGATTATAGATGTCATTCTAAGTCAAAAAGGGGTTTGAAGGATTTTTACTTAGCCTGAGATATCAGATTTGCACATTAGAAATATATCACTAGCTGCAACTGTGTGATGAATAGCTTGGAGAAAGATTGGGGACACACTAGACAAAAGTCATATTGAAACAATTCATGAAATATTGATGAGGGTTTCAAATAGAGACAGCATTTCTGGAGGAAGTTATATAAGTAGGAAAGGATGCACAATACGAGAGTTGATTATATGGTCAGTGAAACAGGAACAGAGGAAATGGGGAAGTAATGTCGGATGTGGCCCGGGTTTATAGCTTTGGCAATAAGGTAAAAATGCAGAGACTGGAAGCAAAGGTTGAGAGGAAGATGGGATTTATTGTGCCTACAATTGGCCTAAGTTACTGTGAAGAAATGAGTGTCCAGGTCCTGGATAAGAATACACTGGAAGAGGAGAGTAGGGCATTCAGTGGGGTGCTAATTTTAAGGGCCAAAATATGAAGCACAAAATAATGATAAAAACTTCAGTACCAAGATAGTTTAGTGGCACATATTTCAGTTGTACTAGTTAATTTTTGTCATTTGGCACATGCTAGAATCATCTGGAAATAGGGACCTCAACTGAGGAATCACCTCCATCAGACTGGCCTCTGGCTTTGTCTTTGGGGCACTTTTGTTGCTGGAGAGTTTCTCTCCAGGTCCCGCCAAGCCCCTGCAGTCCCGCAGCTCACTTATAAAATAATCACTCAGAAGCTTGTATTATTTATAAGCTGTATGGCCGTATGGCTCAGGCTTCTTGCTATCTAGTTCTTATATCTTAATTTACCCATTTCTATAAAACTATACCTTGCCATGTGTCTTGTGGCTTACCTGTACTTTACATCTTGCTCTTCATGGCAGCAGCTGGCAGCTTCTCCTCACTCAACCTTCCACTTCCCAGCCTTCTCCTCTCTCTTTGTCCCACGTATACTTCCTGCCTGGCTTACTGACCAATCAGCAATTTATTTATTAACCAATCAGAGCAACATATTCAGAGCATACAGAACATCCCACAGCATACTTTTTTCATTAATAATTGATGCGGGGGGGGGGACAGACCACCATGGGAGGTGCTACCTCTGGGCAGGTGATCCTGAGTAGTATAAAAAAGCAAACTGAGAAAACCATTAGAAGCAAGCTAGTAAACAGTGTTCCTCTGCTTCTCTGTGGCCTCTGCTTCAGTTCCTACCCTGTGTGGATGGACTATGACTCAGGAATGGAAGCAAAAAAAGGTAGAAGAAAATGAAAAATTCTTTTCTTTTCAAGTTGTCTTTGGTCCTGGTATTTTATCAAAGCAATAGAAAACAAACTAGGACACACTGAAAAAAAAATTCAAGGCAAAAATTGAGCAAAACTCCGTGGGCCTCCCTAGCTCTCTGCTTCCTCCCCTTCTCACCTTCTCATGTGGTCTTCATTTACCATGGTCTCCTATTCCTTGTTCTCCCTCTCTTTTCTTGATCCAGCTAGGATCTCCCACTCTCTTTCCCTCGACTGTCGCCCTTCATTGTTCCCACTCATGATCAGGCTGTTCATGTAGATCTCGTCCATTTCTCTGTGTCTTTTTTTGGGGTCCCGTTTTCCAGGTAGCCTCACTGGTGATGTGAGTAGCAGTCCAGTCATCCTTGTTCCACATCTAGCATCTTCCTATGAGTGAGTACATACCATATTTGTCTTTCTGAGTCTGGGTTACCTCACTCAGGATGATTTTTTCTAGATCCATCCATTTGCCTGCAAACCTCATGATGTCATTGTTTTTCTCTGCTGAGTAGTATTCCATTGTGTATATGTGCCACAATTTATTTATCCATTCTTCACTTGAAGGGCATCTAGGTTGTTTCCAGGTTTTGGCTATTACAAACAATGCTGATATGAACATAGCTGAGCAAGTGCTCTTGTGGTATGATTGAGCATTTCTTGGGTATATGCCCAGGAGTGGTATAGCTGGATCTTTAGGGGAGATTGATTCCCAATTTTCTAAGAAAGCACCATATTGATTTCCAAAGTGGTTGTACAAGCTTGCATTCCCACCAGCAGTGGAGGAGAGTTCCCCTAGTTCCACATCCTCTCCAGCATAAAGTGTCTTCAGTGTTTTTGATCTTAGCCATTCTGACAGGTGTAAGGTGGTATCTCAGAGTTGTTTTGATTTTCATTTCCCTCATGATTAGGGATGTTGAGCAATTCCTTAAATGTCTTTCAGCCATTTGAGTTTCCTCTGTTGAGAATTTTATGTTTAGTTCTATAGCCCATTTCTCAATTGGACTATTGGTCTTTTTGATGTCTAATTTCTTGAGTTCCTTATATATTCTGGATATCAATCCTCTGTCACATGTGGGGTTGGTGAAGATCTTCTCCCATTCTGTGGGCTGTCACTTTGCCTTGTTGACTGTATCCTTTGCTCTACAAAAGCTTCTCAGTTTCAAGAGGTCCCATTGATTGATTGTTTGTCTCAGTGTCTTCACTACTGGTGTTATATTTAGGAAGTGATCTCCTCTGCCAATGCGTTCAAGACTATTTCCTACTTTCTCTTCTAGCAGGTTCAGAGTAGCTGGATTTATATACCCCCACAAAAGACTGCTGGCAATGGTCGAGAGACAGCAGGAACTGACTTACTCTGGTGATGGGATGGCCAGACACCCTGATAGTTGTGCCATAAACCCCATCCAAGGACTGAGGAATCTCAATGCAGACATCCACGGCTGGGCCCCTGGTGGAGCACTGGGAGTCTAATTAGTGAGAAAGAAGAGGGTTTATATGAGCGAGAATTGTTGAAGCCAAGGTTGGATAAAGCACCGGGACAAATAACCAAATGAATGGAAGCACAGGATCTATGAACCAAAGGCTGAGGGACCCCCAACTGGATCAGGCCCCCTGAATACGTGAGACAGTCATTTGGCTTGATCTGTTTGGGATGCAGCTATGCATTGGTGCCGGGTCCTGGGCTCGTTGCATGAGTTGGCTGTTTGAATCCTGGAACTTATGCAGGGACACTTGGCTCGGTCTGGGAGGGGGGGAATGGACCTGCCTGGACTGAGTCTACCAGGTCGACCCCGGTCCTCGGGGGAGACCTTGATCTGGAGGAGGTGGGAATGGGGGGTGGGCTTGGGGGAAGGGGGGCGAGAGGGGGAGAACAGGGGAATCTGTGACTATATGTTGAACTGAATGGTGTTGTAAAATAATAAAAAAAAATTGAGCGAAACTGTTGTAGAATATTATTTTAAGATGTGTTACACTTGTTTATGCTATGGAACATTTGTTTAATGATGCAAAGATGTGTTGCATTCTTTTATGCTGCATTTGTTTAACTCTATGAAACTGTGTTACTTTGCCTGTCTAAAACATGTGATGGCCTAATAAAGAGCTGGAAGGTCAATAGCAAGGCAGGATAAAGAATAGGAGGGGCTGGCAGGCAGAGAGAGGAAATAAATGGAGAAAAAGAGGGATCGGGAAGCAAGAGAGATCAAGAATTGAGAAAAGAAGGGGCCAGACACACAGTCAGACACAGAGTAAGAAAGAAAGAAAATATGCACAGAAATGTGGAAAGGTAAAAGCCCAGAGGCAAAAGGTAGATGAGATAATTTAAGTTAAGGAAAGATGGCAAGAAACAAGCTAAGCTCAGGCAAGGCATTTATAAATAAATAATAAGTCTCCATGTGTGATTTATGAAGGCAGTGGTGAGCCCCCCAAAAAGTAAAGATCCCAAATAGTTAAAAAAAAAACCACAACAACATGAAATATCCATTTTGCAAATATAAGCAAGATCACCCACAATGGCATAGTAAAAACCACACAGAAATAAAAGGAAAACCAGCAGCAGTAATCTTGGCACATAATTCAAGTAGATAAGTGGGGGCGGGGGATGCCTCCTCTATAAAGGATCCATGACTAGTGAGATGGAAGAAAAAACTTGTCTTTATTCTGTTTTACTTATCATGCATGTAACAAGAAACATGGGCTTGTTTATTGGCTAAAGTCCAAAAGGGTTGGAGGCAAAGAAGGAGAAGGGTGAGAAGTCTAAGACTATTGACACTCCAAACACTGGCCAATCAAAAGGTGGCTAGGAGACAAGAAGATGTATATAAGAGCAGAATAAAGGTCACTCTGTCTAAAGTCATCTGAGATGTGAAACCAAATCACCTGGCCTTTCCTCTCCCAGGACAAGGTTATGAAACCAGCATCTTAAGGTGATGTCTTCCTTCCTCACTGTTCATTATTACAGATTCCCAGAATGTGGAAGAGATCTACATGTTCTATGAGTAATGAATGGATAATGGAAATGTGATATATACTCAATCATATTACACACACATGAACCTTATTCAGCTATAAGAAAGACTTGTCACTTGTTACAAAATAGGATAGATCCAAAGAGTCAAAGGAAAATAATCCAAATGGGGGTAAGAAATACTATTTTCATTTAGCTATGGAATCATTTTAAACATACAACTTGCCAAAACAGAGCATAGCAAGTGCTCTTAGGGATAAAGCAGAGCATTGATTGGAGAGATGTACATTCTAAGTTGCATTTATATTAGAAAAAAATCTACTGTGTAGCAAAAGGAATGTAGTAACGTTGCATTGTGCACTGGGGATTTGCTGATAATAGTATTAGGTGCTCCTATCATTAAAAGAATTAATTATCCCGGGAGCTGAAGAGATGACTCAGTCAATCAAGTGCTTGTTATTCAGATGCCCAACACACATGTAAAAAGCCTAGAGTTTTCATTTTTGCCTATAATCTCAATGCTAGGGAGAGAGGGACAGATAGTTTCCCAGAAATTACTGGCCAGCTGCCTAGCCAAATTGCTCCAGATTCAGTGAGAGACAATGTCTCAAAAATAAGGTGGAAAGTGATTAAGGAAGACATTCATTGACCTCTTGCTCCCATATGTGATATGCACACACAGGTGAACATGTACTGGTACACTCATGCACATATAGACAAACACACACATATGTATGCATGTGTGTATGACATAAAATCAACTATGTGATATAATATATATTAATTTTCTTGACCACTATACATGTGTGTATCCAAACTATGTTATATACCTTTACAAGAGGAGAGGAATGGAGAGAGGGAAGAAGGGAGGATTGAAAGTGAAGTGAAAGAGATGAGAGAGAGAGAGAGAGAAAGAGAGAGAGAGAGAGAGAGAGAAAGAGAGAGAGAGAGAGAGAGAGAGAGAGAGAGAGAGAGAGAGAGAGAGAGAGAGAGAGAACTACAGAGCCCAAGTGTCTGCTTTGTTGCCCAAATACCACATTAGCAGATCTCTCCTCTGTGGGTGAATCTTTTTTCTTCTGAAATGTTTATAACATTTACTCATATCTTTCTATATCTTTCTGCCTCTCTCCCCACCCCCATATTTAGAATAATTAGTATGCAATGCTTATCTTCCTGTGATGCTCTGTCTTTTGAGCATCAATCAGCATTTACTAATGTGAAGCTTTAACAGAGAAGAACAAAGCAGCATTAAAAACACCGTTTGCTGAAAATAATACACGTGGAGCTTCCGTGCAGCTCACATCTCTTCAAAATGTTCTGACCCAACCTGCAGGAAGAGATTATACTCAAGGCTGCTATGGCTAGATCCACAACTTTAGGGAAGCCTGCAGCAATTGTTCTATAAAACAATTCTTTCATTTCAGTAATGAAATCTCCACTAAAAAGGTGAGAAATGGGGCAAGCAAATGCAGCAAATGTTTGCTATTCGTGGAAGCAAGTTATTCCTTTGTGCACCGCTATTGTCTGAGCACAGCTCCAGAGGTCTATACTAATGGAATAGATTGCAGATCTGCCCCTGAGAACCTCCTCTCAAACATGCTAAGTATCCAGCCTGTCAAATTAAAGGAGTCTCGGAGGCTCCCTCTTCTTTGGTCATCCTTAATTAGGCAATACTCCACTGAAAGCCTCACAATTAATCTTAAGGGTTGTTTTTCTCCTACAGTAAGTGGAAGGGGAATTTTTTAAGTGTTTGTAGTGGCCTGGTCTTTGTGATGCTTTTACTGAGAGGGTTCTAAAGGGCGTGGGATATAATCAAGTTGTTCTATTTCCCCCATTTAGAGAAAAACTAAACAGCTATGTCATGAAAATTTCAATACTTAATTTCTATTGAAATCATTCTCAATCACACTCATGTCAGGAATATTCCAGGTCTATCAGGAGTTTATTTGAAAGAGAAAATGTGAGGTTATGTCCTGTAACTAGAATAAGCCAGACCTCTGCCCCATTAACTTTATTCACCTGATGCTTCTAGTCATTTCCAGATCAAGTTCTCTTTTCATTAATTTAACAATAATAAATAAATGAATTGGATAAATACTAAATAATTAATAATGAACTGATTCCCTGGGCTACATATAGTTGTAAATCCTTTGTACTCTTTATTGTAAACCCTACATAATTTGTGGTAAGTGACTGGAAACAGCAAGACACATAAATACTCATTGTATTATTAACTACCCATATATTTATTGCATAAATTGAAATACATTTCCTCAAGAAATTCTCCCTGGTTTGTGCTAGCTTCTGAAGAAAAAGAATAATGGTCTGAGAATTTTGACCTTTGAAATCTTCATGTGTACTCTGTCTGCAAAGGAATACAAACATCTTTTGAATGTGGCAGAAAAAAATCAGTATATTCTTTCTGAATATCAAGTTACATAATAAACCTGTCTTTGAAAGTCTAGCAAGCACTGGACCCTGATAGACTATTACCTAATCTTAACCCTGCACCTGACTGCCAGGCAAAAGCTCATCACTTAACCTCCAAGGGAAATGGAAGACTTATTTGTAAAATAGCATTACGTCGGAGGACTCAAAAGAAAAAGACTAATGATGGAATGCAGTTGGATTTAAAAATTGAACAAAGCCATCAAAATTCATGTAAAGCCATGTTCCGTTGTTTCTCAGAGATGTAACTATCCTACTTTTATGAGGAGTGAATTCAACCAAAAGAAGCTCCTGTGAGTTCTCTCATGCTACCTTGGATCTATTGGATTGATACCAAATGTAAAATTACCCCCTCCTTTCAAAAATGGATACTGTAAAGCACAATGTTTTAATTAGATGCCCTTAGAGTTTGGATTGGGAGAGATAAAACACATACCACATGATTTTATTGAGACTTCTAAGTAAAACAGCATTTTATACATTTCATTTCATCACTTTCTCCCTTTGTTTCTTCTTTCATTTTTCTATTACATATTGGATTTGACTTTTATTATTCTGCACCTTTGCCTTTTTCTACTCATAATGAAACTGGAAGTGGTCTTCTGGCCCCAAGGTTCCATTTTCATACCTTATGAGGTTCTCCCTTTGGTATCTTTTAATCAATTATTTCCAGGCTCCAGACAAAGTGCCAACGTGACCCAGATATGCCCAAAGGCCACTAAGGGCTTACATCTCTGAGCTGTATGTTTCTAATGTAAAACATAGAAAATGCTGGCTCCAAAGAGTGTGACAAAAAGTGACCTTTTTAAATAGCTGTATCTGTGTTGTTATGGTTTAGATATGGTTTGAGTGTGATTACAAAGGTTCATGACCTTAGTCACTATTACCATATCAGGAGGTGACAGAACCTTTCAGATGTGGTGACTAGTGAAAAGCAGTCATGTCCCTTGGAGAACAAGCAACAAGAACACATAGGACAGGCTATTAGACATTCTGTTGTAAAAATTCTGAGGGAAATAAAGTAGAGAATGAAAATAAGTCATCTGGTTTTGAACCTATCTTCAGCTCAGAATGTTGGAGAAAGACACCTTGTATATAAGTAAAAACAAATGGGACCTGGGATGGAGAGGCACTGCTCTAAGACCTATAAATTCATACTACTGACCCTTCTACATATCTTACCTTAGCCAATGCAAAGTATTTATTCTTGAGTCTAATGCAGAAGGAATCTCACAGATGTCTCTTCTCATACTCCTAAATTTGATTATATCCTATGATCACTAGGAGTTTTCATTAAAAATTGGTTCCTGGATTCCCCTAGAAAATTCAACATGTCCTTTAAAGAAGTCATTTTCCTTTTGAATCTATTTCTTAGTAAAAAATTCCCAGTGATTTCTGAGTTCAATGCTTTAAAAAATGGTATTAGAAAATGTAAGCCGGGCGGTGGTGGCGCACGCCTTTAATCCCAGCACTCGGGAGGCAGAGCCAGGCGGATCGCTGTGAGTTCGAGGCCAGCCTGGGCTACCAAGTGAGCTCCAGGAAAGGCGCAAAACTAGGCAGAGAAACCCTGTCTCGAAAAACCAAAAAAAAAAAAAAAAAAAAAAAAAGAAAAGAAAATGTTAGAGTAGACCCCTGCTTTTGATTTTACAATGTCTAGGACAACATCTAGAATCAAGCCAGATGGTCAAGATAACAATGTTTTGTAAGAATTCTTTTAGTTAAAAAAAAGTCCATAAAAAACACCAAAAATTCTCTCAAGTTTTCCTAAGTGAAACCTCTTCTCACCTCTGGAGATGAAAAAAAAAAAAAAAAGACATACTAGGGAAAGGCCTCAGGATCCCTATGAGAAAATCCAGGAAGAACAGTTTCTTTTGAATAGTCGTATTTCATTCCTGATATCTTAGTTTATTGATTTCGTCATCCATTTCTCTCCTGACTGCTCCTTCTTGGGCATAAACTATGTGGCCACCCTAAACATAGGAGGCTCCTACCAGAGACTGATGAAGTGCTCTCCAAGTGAGTTTGAGACAGAAGAGTTGCAGGTAGGCTGTGCCCATCCATTCATTCACTCACCTCAATGCAGCAGCAGCACACCTGTGCTAACATTTACATATGCCAAGTCATGCTTAAGCAAAGACAGTTCCCTGCCTTGTGGTATGAGATAAAGAAATAGAAGCAATCACAGAGACGGGCTGGCTTCAGAGCCCATTCTTTTGTGACATGAACTGCAGAAAGGCTTATCTAGAAGCCCACAAGAGGACAAATGAAGGGTGTCCCTGGAAGTGATCAGACAGAGAAGATAACTTTACTCTTTTTATGTATTTGTCTCTACCCTTATCTCTCTAACGCCAATATTAAAATTTTGCAATAACTAGGCCAGGCTCCTATTCACGTTCCTACTGCTAAAATTGGGGAATCCCAGGCTAACACAGCACCCCCTCTCCTCCCACAGTCTTTCTATCTGCTCTCTTGATGATACTTTCCTACTCTTTCTGCAGGCATTTCCAGCAATACTTAGTTTCCATTGGGAGCACCCCTACAGATTATTCACTGAGCAAATACTTTCACAGTTGCTTAAAATTCAACCTGTTCCCTAATTTCCCCACATGCATAAAACCTTTCACCTGAAACAGATTTCATATATGCATATCATAATATATTTGGATCCTCTAGAACAGCTAGATAGCTAGCAGGCTCAACAATTTTTTCAAAGTGATTGAATAAGATTAAGAAGCATTTAAAGGTATGCATGTAAATCAAGTCAACACTTATTCTTTGGGTGTATGTTTGTGTACATGTTTGTTTGTCTATATACAATTGCACCTGTATACAAGCAGTTTTGTATGCATGTGTATGTGTGAATATGTGGAGGACAGAGGACAGCTTCAGGTGTCATTGCTTGGGAGATGTCCACCTTGTTTATGAAGCCAGGTCTGTCATTGGGTATCTCACAAATTAGGGTAGGATGGCTCAACAGGGATCTTCCTATCTCCGCTTAGATTACAAACTTGCATCACCATATGTGTCAAGTTTACTTGGGATCTGGTTTCAAACTCGGGCCCTTGTGTTTACCCCACTATGACTTTACCAGCTGAGGCATCTTTCCAGTGTCCCCTAAAAAGGTACCTTAGTTTTGTTTTTCTCAAAGTAGAATTACCACTACTTACATGCATTCAGGGGTTTAGACTTCTGACTCTGAAGTCTAATTGGTCTAATTTAAAAATCATGTTGGCAGCACCGATTTTTAAAGCTATCTACCATTATAAGATAGTTAGCCAGAGGAGTACATCTGACAGATAAGTCATTTCTTCCCCAGAAATGTCCTGGAATTTAGAAAAGTACCTGTTAGTCTTGTAATTTCTACTGTTTTTCTATAATAGCCCCTGGTCCTCTAAGGCTTCTGTCTATGTTATTCACTAGGGTCCTACAGGCAGGTGCAGTGTTAAAATATAACTTCATGGTGAAATATACCTAATGTCCACTAATCCTTTCTGAAATACCCTGCTAGAATACAGGTTCTTACCTGTGTCTTTCTGTCCCAAACTCCAATTCATCTGAACTTTTGCAGCATTATCTAATCCATCTGTGTCTGTACCTTCAAACTTTAAGAACCAAGAACTTGCAGTCCTGCAGAGGATGTTTGTGAGGGTCTCCATGCTCTCAAGCATGCAGAACATTTTTGAGGAAGTTTGCAGTGAAGCATTAGGAAGAAAGGAGATGAAGGCACTGAATGGAAAAGCAAGAGGCATGAAGGAGAACAGGAAGCAGCTCAAACAAGAATGGATTCTTCTCAGTGAAGAGACCTTGGAGATCCTTCTCAAGCAGTGTATAGCTATAATAAGCACGCCAAAGAGAGAAAATGGGTTATCATTGTTAAAAGTGGAGAAAAAATGCTAACACAACCTCACCATAGAGGGTCTGACATTTTTTCCTTAAGATAGTTGAGACTAAGAGCCCTCACTTTGGAGGTGCAAGAAATATGATGTGGTGCTATTTGGTGAGAAACGTGTTTAGACATCAACGGGGGGTTCATAAATTGTGAGAAGAGCCAAGGAAAAGTCTGTGCCACAAAGGTACAAGGTGTGGTCACTGGAACTGTTTGCCTCTATGGCAACTCTGGACAGGAAAGAAAAAGAAAACACAACCAATGGTACTAATCTTGGAGGCTAAAGAATTCTACAGTGACAGAAACAGAAAACACTTGTATTGCTGGCTGAGAGCTCCGGGCTTGGAGAATGGAAGGGGGGAGGTAGGGGGAGAGGAGAGAGAGAGAGAGAGAGAGAGAGAGAGAGAGAGAGAGAGAGAGAGAGAGAGAGAGAGAGAGAGAGAGGCTTGCAGGGACTGGACAAGACACCTGTGAACCATCCAGCAACAAGTGTGATGAAAATAGCTGGATCCAACCAGACAGACTTTCCTCTCTTAGCATAACCTGAGATCTTCTTCAAAGGACTGTGGGGCCTAGTTCTTAAAAACACAGTCTTCTTCAACATTCTCTAAACCTTGGAGGGCTCTTATAGATGCTCCATTTAAAACAGAACATTTAACAGCCATGTATTCTTTGACCAACTCCCCCCCACACACTCACACACTGAAAAAAGAAGCTTCCTTGACCAAAGTTCATAACAGACTAACTGATATGCATAAGCAGATTTATTTGGAAAGCTATTTGATGGCACGCCATGCCTATTTAGCAAAGTTACAGCAATAACATCCCAACTAGGGCCTATGACCCTCTCCATCATGGGCTTTTGACTGGGCTTACATTCCAGTTCCAGCTTATTGTTTCTATGTCCTGCAAACCAGGTGTGTGGCTTCATTAGCTACAGGTTCTCACCAAATCATTCTAGTGAGCAACTAACAATAAAAGCAATTGCCACTATTGTTTTGTGGGGCTTATACTACTTTTGAAGACCCAACTTGTAGGGAGGTAACATACAGAAGGTAATGGGATTTTTGTCTAGTAACCTATGGCTTCTGGGAGCAACATTATCCATTCACACAGTTATCTTCACTGAAACATTTATTTGTTTGTTTATTCATTTATTTTTATTAGCTTAGTAAGCATAAAATTTCCTTATGGTTTAATTTTCCCTAATTCTGGTTGGTCTTCCCACATATCTTGTTGCCCATCTTCATGTCCCACTCATTCATTAAACATTCATTTTCCCACTATTCTCCCTTCCACTTTCCTAACTACCTAACTGCCCCCTTAGAGGAACTTTTCTTGCCTTGTCATGGGCCCCATTACTTCCTTGAGCTACCCGCGTACTCATTCAGACATAAACAGACAGATTTAGGAGACAGAACATTGGATCTACATATGGGAGAGAATACACAGTATGGGTTTTTCTGAGCCTGTTGTCTCCCTTAACATATTTTCTAATACCATCCATTTCTCTGAAACTTTTTACTTTTATTTTTCTTTGTAGGTAAATAACATTTCATTGTGTATATACACAATATTTTCCTTGTCCATTCTTCTCTTGATGAACAGCTCAGCTGACCACATTTCCCCACAAAACTTAGAGAATATTATACAAGAAGCAGCACCAAGAATGTGAATGCTGAGAGGGGTAGGGAGAGGTATGTAGAATGCCAACTTATGGTCGTGGCATGGATATTGCGCTCTTGTGCTGTGATTATCGAACCTGTGGTTAGCTGCTATAGATTGCCACAAAATTAGCCATGTCAGCCTCTTGTCATGGTAAGGGAAAGAGCTCATGGGGCCTCATATCTCCACAAGAATTTAACTCCAGATAACAACTCATGGAAGAGGAAGAGACATTTTCTTCCAAGTGTACCCAGTAATAAAGTATGCAACCTACTGTATAAAATCTCCCACTGCATACCTGTAAACCACCCTAAGTAGCCCATTGTGTCATAGAAAAAGAAGCATGAATGTTGAAGGAGTACTGAGTAGGAAGAGGGAGAGGAAGAGAATTAACAGAGGTGGGAGGGGGACAAGAGAGTGTAGCATCAGGGTTAATATAATTGAAATATATTATGTACGTGTATTAAAATGTAATAATAAAACACATTGTTATATATAATTAATATGTGCTAATAAAACATTAAAATGAAAAGAAAATACATATTGTTTCCAATTATGTATCTGCAGTCTACTTACTTTAAAAACAAACTAAAACTTACAAAACAACCAATTTCAGTCAAAATTACAATAGACTGCAATTAGCTCTCCTGGTTAATAATTTTATAAAAAAAAAAAACTGAGAACATTCAACATGAAGCTATTTACCTATTTTGTTTCTGGAAGTAATTTCCTTCTTAAGAAATAGGCACGTGTGTCTCCTGGTTTTAATTGTAATATCTTTTATAACTCCATGTTATAGTTCTTAATTTCCTTTTTGCTCAGTTTTCCAGAGAGAAGGCTATGCTTGCTCCACACTGAGCAGTATTTATAAGTGGTCTCCGAGATGAAGTATGTTTGCACCTGCCCAGTTCAGTTTAGGTTCTGGCATACTAGAAGATATTTGTTTCACAGTGGGTTGGGTTTGGGGTTTAGAAAGTCTCTAGCCTGGGGTGAGTCAAGAATACCAGAATTCACAGGGATTGGCATCCACTCTGTGGTGCTCTGATGATTTGAGGAGGAAGGTAGAGTTCATCTGGTTATCACTACCTCTACCACTTTTTGAGGGCATCATAGTCAAGGAAGAGACAGTTGGCCATGTCAGAAATGAACACTCTTCAACCTTAATCTGAACATCATTTGCAGAGTAAATAGTAACTACAGCACTGTACATCTGTAGCAGCTGCTCTCAGCTGGGCTCTCCCTATAGTTACTCAGTTCTTACACCTCTCATGAACATAGCTGTGTGTCTTTGTCATGGAACATTCCCAGTTAAATAGTTACTGGTATCTGAGTTTTCAAGTCAAAGAAGATATGAGAAAAATTCCTAGTTAATGTTTTATAAAGTATTTACATTCTGTGCTCCTTCACCCAGAGCACAGCTATTATAGAAATATACATTTGGGCTGGCAAGGAGACTCCATGTGTGAAAGTATCTGCTGCACAAGCCTGAAATCTGACTTCAATCCCTGGAACCCATAACGAAAGTAGAGGATTCACCATTACATGTTGTTCTCTGCATGCACTTAGACACACACGCGCACACACACACACACACACACACACACACACGCACGCACGCACACACGCACGCGCGCGCACACACACACACACACACATACACACTATACATGTACACACAATAATAGACCAAACTTTATGCAAGCATATACTTAGAAAAGTAATTGTGAATAATACATCCATAAGTAACATAGTAAGGAACTTTGCTTAATTTGGGGAAAAATAAAAAACAATGTCAAAGAATAGATTACTCACTTTTAACTTACTGAGTTCTTGAAATGTAGGGATCCTTTTGAAAGTAATTTTTTAACATAAATAGATTTCATTTTCTAAACTGCATTAAATGGTCAAATGGAAATATGTATGTAACATTAGTATAAATATTTTAACCCCGTGGGTATTCTGATGTTATCTACTACTCATTCACTTGGGAATACAGCATAGGGTTTTGCCAAGCCTTCATTCTGTTTCCATGAGAACGTGCTGCTGCAGTCTGAGACTATCAACCTGTGCATAGAGTGGTAACAGGGTGCCTGGAACCACCGACAGACTTCAGAAGTACATTTCTTGGGAAATGCTGAGAGCTGAGCTGTACCCAGGCTGCAATCCGCTACAGTTCTTAGCCAGGCAATCTTCTTTTCTGGAAAAATGCTACACAATTCATCAAGCCTCCAGGGAGCTTGGAAATTACATAGAGACAGAGATTTGAGGAGTGGGTGGACTTTTTTTTTCCTTTGAAGCAGTAGCAGTTGGAATAAAAGGAACTCGGACCTTAAATAAAATAAACCAAGAAATCTACAGCATTTACTGATTTCTATAGAACACCCTGGGTTTCATCTTTCCCTTTTTGAATTCTAATATTACAGCTTTTAAGTCAATGGTCATAACTTCTACCAGAATCCTTAGTTTATAATATCCTTAGATAAAGTTATTTTTATATACATGTATTGTAACTCTGTTTTTCATACTTTGTTTTCCATTTCCCATCTTTCCCTCTTTCCCTTTTCTCTTTCTCTCTCGATTTGATACTTTGTATATATTTTACTCATGTTAATTTTGCAATTTATATAAAAAGGAATTGACAGTTATTAAAGCAGTAATCATTTTATGATGTATTATCTTCCTGAAATGAGAATTATATAAGATTATAAAGAAGGCAAATTTTTGCTTTTGAATGAATAGACTTTAAAATTCTGAGATTTCATAATTCTAATTTTAAGGACTAACACTAATAAAATGAAATTTATTAGCTGTTGTAAATATATTAGAAAAAATGTCATGAAGCTCACACAAAAATGAATTAATATAATACAAGAAAATTCCTTGAGCTATTCTTTTGCAATTCTTCTTTGTTATGAGCAAGGAAAAGACAAGAAAAGATGACTTTCAGTAGACAGGGTTAGATTTTCATCTGCACCCCTAAGAAGGGTAGACTTGAGGTTTTCAGGTAGCATTTGAGGATGCTGCTTTGAGAGTGTTTATTTTGCTGCCCAGCTCACTTTTTCCCTCTGGCAAACACAGAGATTAAAGATCAATGTCTTGGTCACTCACTGTCATCACAACATCAAATGTTTTCTCTTCTCCAGAGCTGCCATCTCATCAGCACTAACAGCTTGACCCTGCACCCCGACAGTATAGAGTGCACACCTGTCTTTAAAATGTGTGAACCGAATTTTATCTGCAATGATTTTTCTTTTTATCCTCTGATCTGTCACCATTTCTTCACAATGTCAAAAGCCTAGAATCCTGTCTTGAATGGTGATCAAACTCAATGGCACACAATTTTGAGTCTGATCCTGAATCCACACAATCAAAATTCTTTTTCCAGTTCAGACTCAACCTGCAATAGTAAAAACAAAATCACTTAGGCCCCGCTTTCTCACTTAAGCTTTTTGGCAGATAGACATAAAGGGGTTAAATGAAATAGATGTCTTTTTACCAATTGTACTATAATGCACATATGTAAAGAGATGTGTTCCTCTGTGACCCTTTGAAAGATTTAATCCCTTCTTAATACTATTGCCATTGCCATTGCTCACAATATGTAGTTCTAAGTTCCTTTTGGAAGGGACTTCAAAAAACAGTCATCGATTTGTTTTGACAAGATATTCAACTTGTCTGTTTTCACCCTCCCTTTCTCTGTCTTTATGTGACCTCTCCTGCATCTCTGTTACTTTTGATTCACTTTCATTTAGCAAGTGTTCATGGACAGTCAAGCTCTATCAGTGAACTGAACTTCTGACATCCAGGTTCACACACACTGTGAAGTTCTTCCTCCACCTCCCACTATTCCATTATTAACTTCTGAAGGGGAAAATGCAGGTAATGGAGCCTCATTTCCTTTATAGATCTAATGCTCACTTCATTTTGTTGATTTTATTGCTGTTCTGATGTTGTTGTAGCTGTTTGGTCCTTTGACAACTGCACTAAGAGCAGACCTCCTAACCATGAAACCTGAAAGGCAGAGTTGTTTGTATCAATGAATACCCCAGAGTTCCACATCAGAAGCAGCTAAATGATACCTGTGTATCTGATAAAATTGTGATTCAGCTTGGTACCATGACCATCAGAAGGCATTTAAGTGTCAAATCTCAACTGTATTTCATTCACTTTGCTACTGTACTCCATGCTCCTTTCTCTTATTTCCAACTGAACCTCTACCTAGATATCCTACAGGGACCTCAACCAAATATGTCAAAAAAGACTCTTTCTCTATAGATCTGTTCCTCCTTGCATATTTATTTTAATGAATACTAGCATTTACTGGGGCTGAAGAGAAGGCTCACAATTGTTTATTACTGCAATCCCAGGGATTCTAACCCCCACTTCTGGCCTCTGCAGACACTGCACTTATGTGGTGAACAAACATACATGCAGGCAAAACATCCATGCACATAAAGCAATAAAATAATCTTTAACTGCTGAAAAATATACTTACATTGCCTAAGAGAGTGCGAGTTCTTACAGAATTGCTGCTATTTCTATATCTAGTCAAGTATTAATAAGTTCATGGAATCTACCTCCTGCACAATTCTGAAATCAGCTTCACATTCTTTCTCTACCCTAACAAGTACCATTTAACACTCAGTGGATGTTTATCATTGATATTTAAAATTTCCTGTTTCTAGAATTATATCTTGCCAATCATTCTCTAATGTAGTTATTAGGATGAATATTCCATAAGCATTATTCATATCACTATATTGTCTGAAAAGTCTTTGTTCTTCCCTATAACTTTCAAAATAATTTAAAACTTTTTGATAATGATTGTATTTTTAATCACAGCTAATTCTACCTGCTCTTCACTGAAGCAATCAGTTTCAACCAGGATGCATCCAAGACAACATATTCTTTCTCTCTGTCTGCACTGTAGTTTGAGTGGTTTTCTCATATATGACAATAACTGCTTTTGGTTCATCTTGACTTCATTATTATCTATCACTGCAAAAGTTGTCTATAATAGGCTTCCATAACAATAGGAGCAATAATCCAGCTGTGAGTACTAAGCTGTGGTAGACAGCAGAGTGTTCTACCAAAGATGTCCTTGTTTCAATGATTAGAACATTGGAATATATTACATTTTGTGGCAAAAAATATTACGGTAGCATGCAGAAATTAAAATAAAGAAGTTATATTGACTTTCTGGGTAGGCACAATGGCATCATGTTGTACTTATGTGTGGAAGAAGACACGTGGAAGGAGATCTGGAAGACACAGTGAGGACAAGAACTTAACAAGGCTGATTATGAAGATGAAGTAGGAGAGATCTAAGGTACAAATGTGGAAGAGCTGGAAAATTCAGGGAAAACAGTATCTGTCCTAGAGACTACAAAAAGTAACGGGGCACTATGGACACTTAGATTTTAGCTGAGAAAGAGATATCTTAGACTTCTGACTAGAAGGATGATGTGATAACAACATGTGCTTTAGCAGGAATAGGAAATGATGTGGGCACTTGATAATTCAATTGATTCAAAAGAGTACAGAGCTTTTTTTTTTTTTTGGTTTTGTTTTTTTTTCAAGACAGGGATTTCTCTGTGTAGCTTTGCACCTTTCCTGGAACTCACTTTGTAGACCAGGCTGGCCTCGAACTCACAGAGATGCACCTGCCTCTGCCTCCTGAGTGCTGGGATTAAAAGCATGTGCCACCAACACCCAGCATGAATACAGAGCTTTACACACACACACACACACACACACACACACACACACACACACACCCCAAATCACCCCACATTTTTATAGAATATATTCTCTTTGACATTGATAATATTATAAACTTCATATTACAGTAAAGACATAAAATATAAGGGATGACATGTCAAGGTATAAATCTCACCATGTACAGATGTACAATTTTAACCAGAAATGTTTGATATTTACTTTATAGTTGTAAGCATGGGGCTACACTATATGGGTAACAAATACAGAAAATAGCAAAAAAAGAAGGTAAAATGAGGAGTGACATAAAGATTTTACTGACACTTTCCTCCCAGTAACTTATTTCATTTCCCTTGTACACTTGAACACAAATTAACATGAAATTGTAACACACTTGACAAATAGTTCTGAGTAAAGAATCCTAGCATATCTGGGTATTCCATAGTATTAAAATAACCTCATGGGCCTATTATAATTTAAATTACTATATATAGAAAGAAAAATAGACTCCTGCCAATTATTTTGTCTTGGAGATCAAGGAAACATTTACTCATATGATAGTTTATAGGTTGAGGTCAGGACACTAGAACATGTCTACTTCACACAGTCATTCATTAACCCAGCATTAGCATCATTTGACTTCTGAGTAATTCCAGTCTCAGTGACCACGTTGTTAAATGTCAGCTATAAGGAATGATGAAGAATAGGGTAAAGGCTGACATGCTAGGCCTCACATGAGATAGACCCACTCTCTCCTAAGAAAACCATGGGACATGGGAACACTGACATACAAGGCAGTCTGGAAAGACTGTCTAACCAAGAAGACATATTACTTTGGTGGACAATTAGTGTTCTTATACATGGTCTCATACCATTAATGAGCAGGCTAAGGAATGGAGGTGGTATGTGGTGGTAATCTAATTGTACTGAAATGTGATTTTGATTGTATGTTAATAAATAAAGTTGCCCGGGGGTCAGAGCTATTAGAGCCATAGCAAGAGTGTGGCGGTGGTGGTACACGCCTTTAATCCCATAGATATCTGTGTGTTCAGGGATATAGCCAGCATTGGAGACATATGCCTTTAAGACCTAGGGGGCTGTACATTCAGACAGTGACGAGGCAGTCACGTGTTTGGGTTTACAACCAATGAGAAAGTAGAACAAAATACTTTAAATAGACGAACAGACAGGAAATAGAGCTCTCTTTCGGGAAGCTGGGACACCACAGGCGGAAGGGTGAGATTTTAGCTCTGAGCTCTGACCTCTCGGCTTTCTCTTTTGCATTGTTTCTGTGTTTCTTATTTAATAAGACGGTTGGTTACATCTATAGTGGTAAGACTCAAGTAAGGTAGAAACTGATGTATTAGAATTAGCCTCATTGTTAGGAATAGTTTTAGAATTAGATTTGATTCTAAGTAACCTAGAAATGTGAAGATATCAGCCTTCTTCTTCTTCTTCTTCTTCTTCTTCTTCTTCTTCTTCTTCTTCTTCTTCTTCTTCTTCTCCTTCTCCTCCTCCTCCTCCTTCTCCCTCCTCCTCCTCCTCCTTCTTCTTAAAAAGTATGTGGGATTATACATAAATGAATCAGTTGGGACTGGCTATCCACCTTGTAGGGCCTTCTTGGTAGGCACTCATCCTTTTATTTCAAGAGCTGATTCCTTTGTCTCAACAATGAGGAAAATGTTGAATAACTATTAATAATATACCCTTGCTTACCCATATGTAAATTTAAATTGATCTGACCTTATTGGCATCATTGAAGAATGTAGCAGAAAAGGGATACAAGGAACATCTTCCTTACAAACATTCCTTCCTCATGAAACCTGTGATTATTTGTGAATGCCACCTATTTTTAGAAATCTCTTATTTTAATGATTCCCCTTTGCTGTTGACTATCGGCTTCATTTGAAAGGATTTACTCCAGATCTTGACCTGTGGTCAGAAAAAGTTTGAGAAATGGAGGTTAACAAGTGAGTTGGCCAAGTTCCTCGTGGATACTGAAAATTAAAGTACCGAGTAAGAACAATATCTCAGTGGTTTGAAGTTATCAATGCTCAAAATCAAATCAAATCTTTACTTCAGGCAGGAGGAAAACAATAGATAAAATAGATCAAGGAAATCAGTGGTTGTGTTAAGAGCAACTCTGCACAATTTGAACCTAGGCATAGGCAAGTGGAACAGCAGTTATGTTGAAAATATACACTCTGCATCTCCAGAGTCTAAAGGCACACTGAAAACGCCTAAGTGAGCAGTGTGAATGCCAATATCAAGAGTGCATCCCATGTTGGCCCTTAAGAGAATTTTTACAATTAACTATATCATAATGGGAATCAGTTAAGTAAATTACTATTCTGATGACATCTAGCTAAATTCAGCCACTCTAGGAAGAGGGTCAAAAGTCAAAGCATTAAGCAATTGAGGCATGGGTAAGAACAGAATTGAACAGAAATAACAAGAAGCATAGAGGGAGCTAGTTTTACAAAATTCAGGGCCTATGCACAAAATATCAGTCCTGGCATGCAGGGGTTCACATTTACAATAACAGTACATATATTTATTATGTTGGAAAAATATGTATGTAACTAATTTTCCCACATTTTATTTCTATCTTTTTCTGAGCTGGTAGTTTCATTTCCCAGAATCCACTGCAGTTAGGTGCAACCCTCACTGAGTCTTCGTTGGTCAATGAAATAGGGATAGAAGTGTGCATACTTCAAGACCTGTTCCGAAGCATTTCCTATTCTTATGCCTCCCTTCTCTTCTTCCTTATTTATTAGTTAGGGGTAGAGAACCAGTGGTAAAACTTGAGATCACAGAAATGGCATATCACTATGTAGGAAGAATGTGAGTCCCTGAAGGGCTGAATGTAGCAAAATTGTCTTCTTCCACTTCATTAATATGCACTTGACTCCATCCATTAATAAGAAAATCATTCTTTTCTGCTAATTCATTGAGATCTCATCATCAGTTATGTGTTATTCTGAAAACTATGCATGGATATTTCACTGATGACTTGTGGTGAACCACCAGTGCAAATGTGCCATTTAAAAATATGTCTCACCAAAGGCACATTTTAAAGTACATGCCTGAGGCCTGGACAGATGACTCGACTGTTCACACAGAGGACTGCTAAAATATGTAATTCCAGCTCCAAGGGATCCCGTGTCCTTCTTTTGACCTCTGCAGGCACTGCACACGTGTGATACAGACATGCATACAGGAAAACACTCCCACACACAAAATCAAATAATTTTTAAGCATTAAAATTTTAAAGTGCATGTCTAAAAGGGGACAGTTGGAAATGCTGCACCCATGTAATAAATGTTTATTTAATAAAAATAATGCTCATAAAATTTTGATGCCTTCAGTACACATCCCCTATGATTGTCTTCAAAATTTATTTTAAGCAATTTCTACCAAATGAGAACTTGTTGGGTTGAGGAGGAATGGGGAATGAAATAAACTATACAAATTGCTTACAGTGATGCATATTTTTACATGTAGCTAGAAATTGATAGTGCCTCATGTGAGCCTTACAGTTTGTAGATTCTTCCACATTAGGTACCTGCCATGAAAGAGATTATATAAAGAATGAGCAAGTATGGATGTTTGCTCAAGCTGTCTGGAGATGTGTGTGAAAGCATCAAATGACACAGTCTACAAGTCATCACCTGACAGTAGGTTGTGAGCAGTCTTTACATCTGTACCTTCAGATAAGGTTGACATATCCAGGGGTAATCTCATTATAATCAATAAAAAAGAAGTGATTTGCTCCTTATACCGCCTTTAATTTAGATTCTCATAAACACATGCATGAATGCATAGGATGCATATATTTACTTCCAACTATCTTTACTTCAATGCCTGGTACAAAATATATGCCTCACTTGTGATGTTCAAACTCCAGAAGATGCTGTTCAAAGACTTATAAATAGCATCAAGAGGTTTTCTGTGCCCTTTCCATGATATACCTGACCCTAGAGAAAGTAGAGACAGGTCCTAAATCCCCTGCTGCTAATATAGGGGTGAGAGGTAGGTGTGGATAGACAAGAACCCAGTCTCTTGTATTCTTGTCTAATGTAGTGACTGCAGCAAAAGATCCAAAAGAGAAGGGGGATAATCTAGAAACTAAGAATGTCAGCTAATTAAGCATTCCCAATTTCCAGATAGAATATGCAAGTCCATTATCTGTTCATTTTCCTTTCTATTAGATTGAAATAATATTTTCTCCTAGAACTTTTGTGGAAAGCAACATTATAATACACATTAAGTCTATTCATTTATCATCTGTAAAAGTGTATATGTGAGTGTATGTGTGTATATATATTGATATGTGTATGGATGTACATGTGTGTATATGTGTTTGAGTGTGGTGTGTGTGTGTGTGTGTGTGTGTGTGTGTGTGTGTGTGTGTGTCTGTGTGTGTGTGTTGTCTTCTCACAGGCATATAGATTCAAACTTAAAGAGCTATCTCTTTAGCAGTGTCAGGGACTGGTTCCCTTCTCTGATTTCTGCTCTGACCATTAGGACTTCTTTACACAAGTTGGACTCAGTTGGACTCAATTACCCTTATGGACAACTTTTTTTTTTACTTCTTCCCTTCTGGCTCAAGATCAGGACTTGGGTCCTGCCCCTGCTTGGCTGATATCCCTGAATCCTTAGGTGTTGATAGTCTTTTCTTCCTGCTGAGTCTAGGTCCATTCCAATTCAGTACACAGAAGGCAAGTTGGCAAGGTTTTCCTAACTTGTGGGAAAACAGCCTTTCCTGTAGGGTGGTATGTGTCATCACATAACTATACAAAGACAAAAGATACAAATAAATCAGTTAAATTCTGCTGAAACTGAGACTGGCCACCCAACATTGGCCATTATAGAGTTATAAATGTTTCACTATGGTATGAGAAATATGTTAATATTTCTAAAATGTACTTAAAGTTATAAACATAAATACTATTACTTTCTTATAACAAAACAACATTCACCCAGCGGTATCCCAGTATTTCCTTAGCAATGTTGCAATTACAATGCAATAAACTCTCGAATAAAACTATGAAATATATGCTTATATGTAATCATTTGATCATAAAAATGATCTGGGTTAGAAACTAAGTGAAGGAAAATGTGTACATATAAAAATACTTATTTTCATATGTTCACATGTGCCAGCATGTAAACTGAATAGGGAAGTATTTAGAACATGGCTTTGGGCATGAGACATGAGTGCATTAAGAAGAAAATATTTTTACAAACTCCAGTGGTAGTCATAAATTAATGAGATCTTCATAAATGTAGAAAATATTTGATTCAGAGAAAAGTATAAATTTTAAATACACAGTTTGTATTAAATATAGTGAATGCATTTAAAATTTACATCTGATATACCACAGAATTGGCCCAATGAGTTTGAAACTCTCAAAGAAATAAATCATTGGATAGATTTCTCTCCTATGGACATTTTCACTTTCCCACTAACATAACTGTAAACACAAGACAAACCCAGAAGAAAGTGCATCAACCAAAGCAAATACCCACTGCATTCTGGGATCTAGAAAGAATTGGAAAATGACTCAAAGTAGATTTAAAAACATACCTGATGGAGTTCCCAGAAAGAGAACACCTGTTCACCTGAGGCAACAATGAAATAAATAAAAGCAAAAGGCCCACAGGCCTCTCTCCTCATGCTGGCTGTTTGCCTTGCTACATCCTATCTCTGCCCCCGACTACTGATAAGACAGGACTGATTTCTGACAGCCTACCAGCTGGGCACTGAGGCCAGCTATGAAGCATGCACTGTGTAGTTTTGTTTTTTTTTTTTTTTTTTTTTTTTAACACTGTTATGCCCAGGCACTGCTGCAACATTCTACCTAAGGGGACATTATTAATACTTGCTTTGTGGTAAGAGTTTCTTGTTTGAAAAGAAAGGATGGAGAACAGCGTAATTCTAGCATGCAAGGTATTACAAAAAGCTCTGTAGACACAAAGGGAACAGGGTTGCATATGCATGTAAACCATCTTTTAACAAATATCAGGAGTGGGGAATGTTGAGAAACTGAATTTCACAGCCTGGCTGTTTGAAGCTGCATGAGTAAACTTGGTGGTCTCTAGCCAGTACTCCCAAAGCTCTCTGTCTTTAGTGTCTCTCTTCTCAGATCCCTGAGGGACCAATGCTCTTAGGAGCAAATGAAGGGGGAAAGACTTCCATGACTAAGCCTATTCTCGGGTGCTATTCCACACAGAGCTCCTCCTGTCTGTGCCCTTGCCTGTATTAAGTCCCTGCTTCCATCTGTGCATCAAAACTCATTTCATTGTCCTTTAGAAAATCAAAACAGAAGACTCAGCTGCTTGGCTTGCAGTGTGAGAAGGAATAAATACTTCTATTGCAGAAAGCTAATGTTGGTGACAAAAATAAAGAGGAGGAGGAGGAGGAAAAGAAGGAGGAGGAGCAGGAGGAGACCAGAGGGAGGAGAAGAAGAAGACAGGCAGACAAACTGCACAAACTACAGACCCAGTTTGGTGCTTGGTGCTGTTGTATTTTCCTGTTGCCTCCTCAGTGTGTGCATGGCCAATGAAGGCACAGAGACTCATAGAAAAGTAGTAAAGGCACAAAAAGGTAGCTCCATTTACCAAGCAAAGAAACAAATAGATATTAAAAACAGGTAGCATCCTTAGAAAGCACTACAAAGCAAGGGAGAAGTCAGTTCTCCAAAGCCATAGAAAGTGATGGTTGAAAACACCTCAGTAGAGCAGCTTGCGGATTGTTCAACACCACAGCTGAGGAGAAATAGTGTCAACAATGGAAAAACATGCAAAAGAGGATGCCTTGTGCCCATATCTGCCTGAGCTCATTCCATAATATCACCCTGCTCCTGTAGTCTGGGCACTACCCTGTACCATAAGGATGCCAGACACTCCTCACACTAGAAATTTCTTCCTTGAGTACATTACTAGCTTTGATTCCTTCCTTCACTCAGGGTCCTGTCCCCACCTGTCATTTCAGGGAGGGCTTTCTTGGCCACCTGCCAACCACAGCTTCCTGCACCTTCATTGCCTGAGTCTGCCATACCAGAGTCTGCAGGTGATCTAAGCCATAGTTGCTCAATTGTCCAAACAAAATCTGGTGAAGACGTTCCTTTCTCTTTCTTCATCGTTTAGCTCTCCACTTCCTTACCGCTGCATCCCAGAATACCTTCTGATTGTAATCAGTCACGACTTGAATGTGAAATGTTCCCTATAGAGGTATGTGCTTGAACACTTAGTTCTCAACTGCTGCTGTTTGCAAGGTTGTGTATCCTTTGGGGCAAGGGGTATGGCTGGAGGAAACCTGTCATGAGGAGCAGAAATTATACCCAAGCCTGTCAAAAACCTCAGCTAACGAACTGGTGGGGCAAGATAAGCAAAGATACAGCCATATGAACCAGGCCAGTCATGCTTTCCACATCTGGATGGACTGACATACACTGAAACCAGCAGCTTATGTAACTCCTCCTGACCTTCAGTTTGGTTGTTATCCTGGCACAGCAATGATCAAAGTCATAAGTACACACTCTATTGCTGATCCTCAGGATTGCCTCAAAATAAACCCAGCCAGTAGCACCTAGGTTAAAGACAATAGGAGTTTGCAAGCAGCAATAGTAGCAACTATGTAAAATATCTCAGTAAAACAGTAAACACTCAGAAAACGTCATTTTTATTGTTTATAGATATACCTTGGTGCCTAGGACAATGTCTGGTCAGAGGTTCATGTTCAGTGAATGTTTTTGGAGTGAGGATAAAAATGAAACACACTAGTATGAGAGGAAAAGGAGATAGGTGTAATGCAGAACTACATGGAGGAGTGTAATAACTCTATTAGAATTCAAGTTGGAGGATGATAAGGTTCCAACATCACATTTATAAAAGAATATGTTGAGAATATAAAGACAGAGTTACGTCCATTCCAAAATATAAAGAAAGGAGGAAAAGGAGGTAAAAGTTCATGGAATGGATATGATGAACGTGGAGAAAGGCAAGAATCAAACAAAAATTTTAGTTTGTGAGGAAGAAATAAAGTAATTATCCTTAGAAATTGTAATGTTAGCCAAAGAAAACTAAGGCTGAATAGTAAAAGATAAAGTAGGACTGCATATGCAGATCTGCAGTTCCAATTATCTGCAACAAAACAATAATGCAAAAATCTGTTAAGAGGTTGTTTCTACTTTTCTCATCTTTTTCATGGCTCTCTCGTACCTACCAATAAACAAACAAAAAATAAACCAAAACTCAAATGCTAACTCATCTCTTTGAGTGGATGGCAGTGTCTGGCCTCATTTCTCTGGGGACATAAAAGAGTTTGTGCCTTAGAAGAAACCTTCCCAAATTTTCATCCTCCTGTTCTGTGGAATAAGGTAAACCCTTTTAACTACAAAACACAAAATAAGCCATATGAAGAGGGAAAGGAGAATAATGAGGAGGAGATCAATGGGGAAGTGATGTCGGAATAGAGCAGAAGAGGAAATGGAGAAAGGGATAACTAATATTAAGAATTTTTGTAAACGTCATAATGGAATTTACCGTTTTATAAGCATCATATTAGTCTAAAAGGAGTTACTTTACATCAGGGATGTATTCCTTCTAGAAGCCATGAATCCCCAAATAAAAAGTCCAGTATCACATGTGGTATATCTTCCCTCAAGTTGTTGGTTGGTGGGTCTCTTATCAAAATGCATGCTGCTGCCATTACTCTTCGATGCCTACTAGAATAAGATGGCAGGACTCTATTGCTTAAACGCTATATGCTTGATCACAGAATATAGAGAATTCAAGCCAACACTGACCTGGGTGCTTATTCCTTGCTGGTTATCTTTCAGAGTACTGGAAGGTGCTATGTAGACTTCTAAGGGATAGAAATCATCTACAGCATTACCTAGCTAGGAATCCCATAAGCTGCAGAAACCAGCAGCCTGGCAAGGTAGGTCCATAGTTGCAATAGCAGCATGAACGTCTCAGGAATTTCCAACCACGTTCTGATTGGATTTAAACTTTTTTCCACAGGGACAAAATCTGGCCAAAAATCTTGAGCTAGGAAACTCATAGGCTCTAAGGGAAAACCTATTGCTATTAGTTTGATAAATGGATACAGTAACAAGGACCCTTTTAAATGTATATCTCTCCATTCTTATAGATTAGTGTAAGTCGCAGATCTTGTCAGAAAAGTTTCATTGCACAGTGAATGGAGACTAATACAGAGAATAAATTTATCAAAGGGCATAATTGGTACATCTTTATCACATGCCTCCACCAAGGCACAGAGAACATGCCAGAAGGGGGACAAAAAGACTGTCAGGGAAGGTGAAGGAAGACTGTCAGGGAAGGTCAGGGAAGATGGTGTAAAACAGGGTCTTCTGGATATGACTGAACCATTTAACTCATCAACTCACAGCAACTATGGTTGCTTGAGCCAGAACTGCATGAGATAAAACAAGTCAATATCCAGCATGGATGGGAGAGGGCACATGAAACCCTAATCCCAGCTAAGCATGTAGTGACAGTGGATATCTGATAGGGATTTCCTTTAGGGGTATGTCTCCTTGTGGGTGACCCTGATCCAGTGGATAGCCCCACACTCTTGTGCACACTGGCCAGTGCATTATACAAAAGAAAGAAATTATAGCAAGAAGTTGATGCATAGCTAAGAAGATCCAAGAGTAGTTGGAGATGACAATGGGGATGTGAATATCATCAGAACACATTGTATATATGTATGAAATCCTCAAATATATATATAAGAATACTATATTTAAAAAACACATTGATCAAATGAGAAGTTAGTCAAAAATCAGGATTAATGTAAAAGGAAATTGTCATGGAAGAGTAACATTGGAGTGTCTTCTATTCATGGCATGAGTTTCATGGGCTCGTTAAGATGATTAGCAATAAATTCACACATGAACCATGCTCATGTCAGACCCAGCATGCTTACACAGTGAATGCAACAAAGGGGAAACTGGGGAGTAAAACAAACACTACATGACTTGAAAGTATTAAAAACAGATTTGGAGCCGGGCGGTGGTGGCACACGCCTTTAATCCCAGCACTCGGGAGGCAGAGCCAGGTGGATCTCTGTGAGTTCGAGGCCAGCCTGGGCTACCAAGTGAGTTCCAGGAAAGGCGCAAAGCTACACAGAGAAACCCTGTCTCAAAAAACCAAAAAAAATAAAAAATAAAAAAAAATAATAAAAACAGATTTGGTGAGCTGTGGGTGTTGCTGGCTCAGTGATAAAATGCTCGCTTACTATATCGAGGGTTTGCCCTCTTGACACTGAAAGAAAAGTAAGAAAATGGCAGGCATAAATCCAAAGGGGAGGCTTTAAGAGAAATGCTGTGGGCCCTGGATTGCAGTCTAGACAAGTTGAAAATCTGTTTTGTAAATAATACATGAATCTGAACATCTGGGGCTGGAGAGGTGGCTCAGTAGTAAAGAGCACCAACTGCTCTTTCAGAGGACCCAGGTTAAATTCCTAGCACCCACGTGGTGGCTCACAACTGTCTGTAATTCCACTTCCAGGGGATCTGACATCCATGGAAAAACAGAAATTACATAAAATATAAATAAAATTTAAAAATACCTGAACATGAAAAATATAATAGTGGAGTGCCAGTTACCTGTATATTTGTACAAGAAGGAGGCAGGACAGAATGTTATAGCAATGATTTTGTGAAAGGAAGGGAAATACAAGTATAACAGTATCAAGGAAGAATGATAGTATTGGGCAGTCACATAAATGTGAAGCTGATATGGAGAAATACACTATGAAATATCAAAGGAAAGATAACATTGAGGACATGGATTAAATCAGAAAATTAATAAAACATGTACTTTAGACACAACACAGAAGAAATGCAGCTACCTACTTACTACCTATGTGTACTTGGGATTACAGTTGGCACCCACAAGTTACCAAATTTGAGTTTTGATAATTACACACAACAGATTTGATTGCATATAATTGACATATTTAAGAAATATTGTCAAAACTATAATTTAACTTTTTAGTTTCTTTTTTATCTTCTTGAGGTTATAATTTGGAGCAAAATTTCTCCCTTATCTTTCCCAAATCATTCATCTTCTTTTATAGGATTCCTTTTACTTTTAAGATGTGATTCTCTGCTTAAAAAGATGATAGAGAAGTGCAGTTCGAAGTCACTCTTTCGTTGTTTATCATGTGTGTTTGTGCATAGTGTGTGTACACATGTGTGAATGATGGTCGCAGGCTCCTGTCAGCATTTGCCAGGTTAGTTTTTGATACATGGTCTCTTATTGAACATGGAGCAGACAGACTCTGCAAGACTAGTACCAGCGAGTTCCAGAGGTCTTTTTGTGTCCTCCTTCTCAGATCTGGGATTATAAGCCTGTGCCACTACATCAGACTTTTTACATAGGTTCTGGGAATCTGAATGTCAATGTTTATCACACTCGCATATCTCTTACAGTCTTCGATATACTCTTACACTCATTTGCACATCAAGTATTTTACCAGGTGAGAAACTCTAGAGCCCCTGCTTCATATTAAACAAAATTCAGCAACTAAAAGAAAACTTGTGAAAGTGAAAACATTTTTCTATTGTTTAACCATATCATCTGCTGATATCTCAATGAGATGGCTTAACTCAGGTTAGCTAGAATTCAGCCACATAGATAAGACATTTGATTAAGTCTTATTGCCGGGCTGCCCTCAGTAAAAAGTAAAAGAACCACTGGACATGAGAATTTCTGTAACTAAGTCAAGTCTAGACCCAAATTCAAAGCAAACATTTCCTGTGAATCAGAATCACCTCAGAAATAAAAAGAAACAATGTGGGCTTCCCAGTTTCTTCTTATATCATACTTGGTAATTTTTCTATAGCTCACCCATCCTTAACTTCCAAACTGTCTACAGCAATAGATTACAGGAACTTCGGATCAATATTCCAAATGGCAATAAAGGGAAGAAAGCAAAACCCTTTCCGAATCGGGCATTCTCTGACATCTTATTACAAATACAAACCCTTCCTGGTCATCTGCACTCTCCTACTCAGGACTCTTTCATCTAATGTACTCTGTATTACCAAAAATTAGTCACTCTCATCAAAGCTTAAATTTAGATTAAAATATTTAATATTAGAAAAATGAATTCTCATCATAATCAGAGAATTGTAGACAAATGTGTATGTATCCATATAAATTATAAACATAATACCAGCATGAGACAATGGGGATACATTGTTGTCTTTTTCTGATTTTCTGTGATGTCTAATAAATATTTACCAATAGAACATATCTAAGCTAAGCAATTAAATATGTTTTTTGCTGTTTGGGTTTTTGACTGTTTTTGTTTGTTTACAAAATAAGGACTTTTATTGGGATTCCCTTGGTTAGTGTAGTAAAAGCTTCTCCTAGATTAGACATATTGTGCAGTTCCTGTTTGGGAGATGTAAATCCATGAAGAACTACCCTGGGCTATAAGACATGCAGCAAACTCCCATAGTGACTATTCCTCAGAATGTAAACTCCACACAAACCATTATTGGTTAAATGTGCCAGCTGTGATGTTTTGTCTGCAGTTATTAACCAAATTTAGTTTGCAGCAAAAAAAATGATCATATGTTCTTTCACCATATTAGATGTTTAATAGAATTTAAAATAAACTAATTGGGGCTATGAATGTAGGAAACCACAGGCAGGTTATTAAGGATGATTAAAGACCAGTTGTAAAAGGACATCTGTTGTAAAACTATGAGACCCATTAAAAAATTAAGAAATTATGTAACTATATCCACTCAGAGCAAAAGCTAAAACATCTACAAAAACTTAGTCTTCAATTGACTACGTTTTGAATTTTGTATCTTAAGAGTTTCCCCTTGAAAATTATGGGTAAGATATATTATTAATCTAATGTTTATAATCTGCAGTAGCAAAGTCATTCTCTTTAGCTATAATCACCTAAAGCATAGGGAAGAAAACTTTTTTACCTATTCTCTAAAAATACAAATATAGTAAGCAGAGAGATTTATAAAGCTAATTGGTGAAACCCACGCTCACTTGTAGAGTTTGTGTCTCTCAGGTGCAAACCTAATGAAATCTGCCATTGCACAGGTAAATATGAGAAACAGGAGCCTAAAACAATATCATATTTTCACTTTGGGATTGTTCATTATCAAGACAAGACTCTTCCATGTAATTGTCATCTCCTAAATCAAAAAGTTAATGAAAAATATGTATTTAAAATAATAGTTCAATGGGTTTGCAGAGATGGCTTAATGGGAATGGTGCTTCCTCTGCAATCATGAAGAGGTGAGTTTGGATCCCCACTACCCACATAAGAAGACAGGAATGTCTGTATGTACCTGCAACCCCAGCAGTGGACATGAAAAAAGATGGATTCCCAGAGCCCACAAGGAAGGTGGCACAGCCCAAATAATCTACTTCTGATTCAGTAAAAAATCTTTGCTCAGGGTGATAATGCAGTAAATGATACTGTCCCAAACTGATAATTCAGCAGACATTCTGAAGTTCTGTTCTGGCCTGACAATATATGTGTTCAAGTACACACTCACACTCTCATGTGTATGCACCTGCCCACACACACACAAATACACAAAGAAGATATAAGTAATGCAGCAATGTTCAGTATATTTTAAAGGTATATCCAAGCTAACTCCAATATATTCAGATCATCCTGGTGAAGTTTCTTCTCATTCATTAGCTCAACTATAAAAGGAATGTCTTTTCTAATAAACTAAAAAAAAAAAAAAAAAAAGAAACTTTAAAAAGAATTTTATACTGACTAAGTTGACTACTTGGACTTGTTTAAAAGAATGGTTAGCATTTTTTTTATTTTACTTCATTAATTTTTTTCTTGAAGGTCTGGAAAATGGCTCAAAGGTTAAGAGTATCTCCTGTTTTCTGCAGGACTTCAGTTTGGTTCCTAGCACCCACTTTTAGAAGCTTATAAACACCTGTAATGCTGCCACCATCTTATGGTCTCTGAAAACATTCACATGTAAGTGGCATGCATTCACACAGATGTACATATATACATAAACTAAGATGATAATAATAATAGCAAACTTAATTTTTCACATTGGTATCCTGGTCATGTCAATTTTGCTTGTCAAGGAACAGTATCTCTTCATAATCAAAACATTTACTTACTAGAAAAAATATAAAAATAGAAAATAACCTATGTTATATTATTTCTAAATATAAAGACAGAAATTCCCTCAATGATTTATTGAATATCAAGTAACTTCAAATATATAGGGAATAAATGAAAATGAAAACAACATATACCCAAATCTATGGGACACAATGAAGTCAGTGGAAGATTTACTGCATTAAGTATCTACATTTAAAAAATAACTGGAGAGATCTCATACTAATAACTTAATGATGCACCTGGAAAAAATGAACAAATAATATGCAAAAAAGATGATTGGGAATGATAATAAAAAGTGGGGTTGAACTTGATAAAACATAAATGTAAAAATGATATAAAGAATCAGTGTATTGAAGAATTGTTTCTTTGAAATATTAACGAGTGTCAAACCTCTAGACAAATTAAACAAAAGAAAGAGAGCATCTTACTTAAATTAGAGAAGACAAGAGAGATATAATAACAGACACCAAAGAATATCACAGAATCATAAAACATACTTTAAAAATCTATATTCTGAGGATGGAGAGATGACTCAGGTTAAGAGCACTTTTTGCTTTTCTAGAATAACAGAGTTCACAGCAACGACATTGTGCTCACAACTGTCTGTAATTTCATTTCCAGGGAATCTAACACCCTATTCTAACCTCCAGGGACACCGGGTTACATGTAGAACACAGACACATGTATGGGCAATACACCCATACACATAAAAGTTAACATTTTTAAAAGGAAAAGTCCTATATTCCACCAATCTAGAAAAACTAAAATAAATGAATGAATTTCTGAATATATATTCTCTACTAAACCTAAATAAATGATTTAAATTGACTCATAACAACCAGAGAGATAGAAGCAGTAATTAAAATTATCCTTACTAAGAAAATACTAGACCAGATGGATTCAGCATAGAATTCTACCATATTTTCAAAGAAGAACTAACCATGGTAAATGAAGACCACATGAGAAAAGGAAGAAACAAAGAGCTAAAGAGGCCCACAGAAATCCACAAAGATACCCCCACAAAAGACTGCTGGCAATGGTCAAGAGACAGCCGGGACTGACCTACTCTGGTGATGGGATGGCCAAACACCCTAATAGTTGTGCCAGAAACCCCATCCAAGGACTGAGGAATCTGGATGTAGACATCCACGGCTAGGCCCCTGGTGGAGCGCTGGGAGTCTAATTAGTGAGAAAGAGGAGGGTTTATATGAGCAAGAATTGTTGAAACCAAGGTTGAATAAAGCACAGGGACAAATAACCAAATGAATGGAAACACGTGAACTATGAACCAAAGGCTGAGGGGCCCCCAACTGAATCAGGCCCTCTGAATAGGTGAGACAGTTGATTGGCTTGATCTGTTTGGGAGGCATCTAGGCAGTGGTACCAGGTCCTGGGCTCCTTGCATGAGTTAGCTGTTTGAAATCTGGGACTTATGCAGGGACGCTTGCCTCAGTCTAGGAGGAGGGGACTGGACCTGCCTGGACTGAGTCTATCAGGTCGATCCCAGTCCTCGGGAGAGTCCTTGATCTGGAGGTGGTGGGAATGGGGGTGGGCTGGGGAGAAGGGGAGGGGGCAGGAAGGGGGAGAACAAGGGAATCTGTGGCTATTATGTAGAACTGAATAGTATTGTAAAATAAATAAAATAAAATTAAATTAAATTAAAAAAAAATAAATGAACATTTTCAAATAATTTTTACAGAGCCAATATTACCTTGGAAACAAAACCAGAATAAGATTCAGCAAAAAAAAAAAGGCAAAATTGGAGGTCAATATATTAGACATTAAAGTAAAAATTCTCAATAAAATACTTGCAAACCAAATAAAAGAACAAATCAAAAACATCACCCACAACATCAAGTTGTCTCAATCCTATAGATGCAGGAATGGTTCAAGATATGAAAATCAATATATGTAATCTGCCATAAAAGAGACTCAAAGACAGAAAACACATGATCATCTCATATATGTAAAATACAAAACCTTTTACAAAATTCAATATCCCTTCATGCTAAAATTCTTAGAGAATCTGGAGATACAGGGGACTTAACATAACAAAGGCAATGTACAGCAAGCCCACTGTCCACATCTAATTAAATGGAAAAAAACTCAAAGCATTCACAAAATAAGGGACAGAACAGGAATATGTGTCACTCAGGCAAGCTCAGTTGGTAAAGCATGAGACTCTTGATCTCAGGGTCCTGGGTTCATGCCCCACTTTGAGTGCCATTTGTAGCCAGATGGGTTTTTCTGGTCCTGCCAGGCACCCACAATCCTGTGGCCTGTTTATAAAATAATCACTTAGAAGCTTATATTAATTATAACTGCTTAGCCATTAGCTCAGGCTTATTACTGACTAGCTCTTACACTTAAATTAACCCATAATTCTTGTCTATGTTTAGTCACGTGGCTTGGTATCTTTTTTGCATTCTGCCTTGACATCTTGCTTCTTCTCTGTTTCTGGCTGGTGGCTCCTGACTCAACCCTTCTTCTTCCCAGAATTCTTCTCATCTGTTTACCCTGCCTATACTTCCTGTCTGGCTACTGGTCAATTGGCATTTTATTGAACCAGTGTAAAAAGGCATTATCCCACAGCAAGAATATCCACTCTTTCCTCTTTAATATAGTAGTTGAGTCCTAGACAGAGCTAGAAAATGAGGAAGTCTCTCATTTGTAGATGACATGAATATATACACAAAAGACATGGAAGATTCTGCCAGAAATCTCATACAGCTGATAATACATTCAGCAAAATATCAGGATACAAAACTAACACAGAAAAATCAGTATTCTTCCTATACACAGAGGAGAAGCATGCTGAGAAAGAAACTAGAGAAACAATTACATTTAAACAGCCTCAAAAATAAAATGAAATACCTTGGGAAAAACATAACCAAGGAGGTGAAAACCTTGAAGAATGAAACATTAAGCCATCAGTAAAGAAAATTACTGAGAATACCAGAAAATCCAATGCTCATGGATTGGCAAAATTAATATTGTAAAAACAGCCATCCTACCAAAAAGAAATCTACAAAACCAGTGAAATCTACATCAAACTTCCAACACAATTCTTCAAAGAGGTCGAAAATAATCTTAAATTTCATATAGAAGCACAAAAAGCCGAAGTAGTCAAAGGTGTATTGATAAATAATAGTTTATAAATAGATAACCTCCTAGAAGTATCACCATCCCATTTAAAATATACTACAGAGCTATAGTGATTTAAAAAAAAACATGGTACTTGCATGAAAATGGACTCTGAAAAGTTAATAGAATCTAGGTGTCACATATAAAATCATATTCCTACAGCCACTTGATTTTTTTTTCAAAAAAGCCAACAATTTATGTTGGAGAAAAAGAATCTTCAACAAATGGTGCTGGTCAAACTGGATAGATACATGTAGAAGAATAAATATGAGATGTGATAAATAGATGTGAGATCCTGATCTCACAATCTGCACAAAATCAACTCCAAATAGATCAAAGACTTTACTAACAGGCCTGACGCTATGACTTGATAGAGGAGAAAGCAGGGAGTGCACTGGAATTCAAGGAACTTTAAATGTAGCATTATGCTGAAAAAACACATCAAAGAAGTTTGATCTCATGAATGAAAGCATAGTTAAACATTAGGAAAAGTACAATAAATACAAATAAACTACAAAATATAAAATGTTATGGGCTGGCAGAAAGATTTCTTAGCATGTGTGAAGTCTGAAGTTCAGTTCCTAGCATGGACAAAAATATCTACACACACACACACAAAAAAAAAAAAAACTGGGTGTAAAAAGAGTCATTGAAAAAATATATGGTATCATGTTTTAAGAAAATATGTGAATTGGAAGTAATTTCTAGCATAAAAAACAAAAACTGTTAGTGATCAATGAGCATTATACAAAAGAATCACACTGATGTTAGGTCAAACAAAGATGTCCAGTGTTGCAATTAACATTCAGTCACTGGTGTTCTAACAAAAAATAGAATCAGATATGAGGAAGGAAGGGACAAAATTGTACTTACTTTTAGGCACAACTAGTTACATGAAAACCTAATTGGTTCAGTTAAACTCCTCTTGAAGCACTTAAAAAATAAAAGTGGTGCTTAAAGTTCTCATTTTAATAATAATTATTTTGTGCCATACTACAATAATTACCTTAAAATATTATAGAGAAATATCCCATTAACAGTTACAGTCAACATAAAATGTACATTAATTATGAGATTTCTATAGTTATATTAAAAATAATATATTGTTGAGAATAATTCATGAGTTGAATAAATAACATATATTCCTAGATCACATTCCTTAGAGAGACAATAGTGTCTCCAGTTGATCTCAAGAGTTAATCTATTACTAAAGAAAGCATTTATTCATTTTGGGGTGGGATTTTACCAAAGGTAGCCAACTACAGGAAAAAAGGCAAGGGGAATTTGAAATATACATTAGTAGCAGTAATTTCCCTGATAGATAGTAAAATAAGTATGCACTTGAGATATTCTTGTACAAAAAGTCAGATACGTAAGAATTCAAAAGCCTCATCAGAAAATGTAATAAAGTAGTAAACAATTAAAGTGACATTTCAAGAAAGAAAAATAAAACTGATGATTTTTTTTCTACGAATAAGCTTAGACAATGGCTATTTAGAAATTTAAAAGGCTAGATGTCAGTCTCAGGTCATACAATATAAAGTGAAAATGAATTAACATATTAAAACATTTTATTTATAATAAAGCTGTAAAACAAACACACAATAATCCTAAAAGCATATAATTATTTTATTTTGGTTTTATAGTCACACATCAAAGTGCAATTAGTACGTAATGATGACAGACCCATCAAGTGTTCATCAAAAGTGTTTATTGACCTGCACTCCTAGCCACAATGATGGTGAGAAGAAAGCTTCTTTACTGCCAGGAGTTGGAACATGTTTTGTAGTCAGTTCTTGAAGCAGTATACCAGCTGGAGAGTGGAAAATGGGAGTGAGGTGAAAGTATGGAGTGCTGAAAGTAAGATAAAAGCTGCAGCCACCTCACTGGGTCCTGAAAAAAACTGCATGCCTCCAGCTGAACAGAGCTGCCAACACAGGGATCAGATATAGATTGGTGCACACAAGTACATGCACACCTACTTGAATTTCTATCTACAGCTAAGAGGAACAAAAGACTAACTCTCCCACCTTTTAGAGGTGAGCTTAACAGTAGTAACATCTCACAGGAGAACCCAAACAGTCGGACACTAGTTTATTAAGGCATAAGTGATACTACACGATACTGCTTCTTTACCAAAATCTGAGTATCCTAGTATCCTGTATGCTTGCATGCGCATGTGTGTGTATGTGTGTGAGTGTGTAGGTGTGTGTGTGTGTGTTGATCAGATTTTATTATGGTAATAATTATAATAGGTGCAGAAGTATAATCCTATAATTTGAAATATAGTATTCATCTCAATTTAATTCATTATACTATAATAAATTTGCATCATTTGACATTCAAATTGAGGGATTCAGAATCCAAATAATTTAGAGGAGATTCCGGGGTGCAAGAAGAAAAAAGCCTGACTGAGAGGTAATGTTTTGGGAAAATTCAGTCTTTTCATCACACATTTTCCCATGGAACTGTTGACACCTGTTCCTAGTGATTACACATCAGCAGAAAATAGAGAGGGAAAGACTGCCGCATGTTCACTCCTAATTTGTTTCAGCTGGTGTAAGACAGGTAATATCAAATATGAAAAGAGGAATTAGAGAAGCCAATTTTTGTACTACATGCCAGACAAAATGTGTTGATATACACAGTCTAAAATTCATTCATACACAACCAGAAAAGAAAAAGGAGTATCCCAAAAGAAAATTGGGCTGGACAAGCTACTTACAAAGAATAAATTCAATTGCCCCATTAGTATATAAATACTTGCAGGCTCATTTTAAATTAAAAAATGTGAAAACTGAAAAAAAAAACGAATTTTACCATTGATAGTGATAAAGATGAAAAATAATAAAGCCCACTTTGCTGAATTATAAAAAGCTAAGTAACTCTGAAGAGTAATTTGAGAATATCTATTAAGAATCTTAAAGGCAGAAATTACACATCTAAGATTTTTTTCTAAGGAAGTAATTGAATGGTTATTGTCATCTTTGTCATATACAAAGAAGGGCATGTTACTATCAAGATGCTGATGAATTATTGGTTTTCCAGAATTAAAAGCTATTTAGTATCATAAAGACCCTGTCCTCGCAGTACACTAAAATCCACTAAGCAGTGAGTCTCTTTACCCTCAAAAGGCACCCATGATTCAAAAGCTCTATTCATAAGAAAAAAAGCGAGAAACAGAATAAAAGAGGCAGACGGGGACAAAGTGAGTCCCATTTGTGCACCTGCGAAAATGGGTTCTCTGGAACACTAAAAAGCTGTAAGCAGAAACAGGGACACCTGGGCACTAACCCACTTCCTTTCCCTGAGTGAAATGAAAGAAGCCTTGCAAATGCTAAACTCCACTCAAGGACCAAAGTGCGCAATGTGTGTATACATTCCCTTAAACAGAAGTGCATGGGTTGTTAATGTTAAGCTTTCCCAGAAGGCTAATGCACACTCTGGGTACAAAGGACTCATGGCTCAGCAAAAACTGAGCATTTCCCACACCAAGCACCACTATCCTTGCTACAAGGAACATGACCACAAAGGCTGTGATCTTTTCTTAAATCAGAATCTAGAAATCTTTCAACAAAACATACTACATATTAAATCAGAAACATCTCTTCACTTAGGACAAGTGTGTAGATGTGTCTTACCACTAATTGGAAAATTGCAACATCTTTGTTAAGTTTGCACCTATTGAAATTCTAGCTTATTTTAAGTTTCTTAAACTATGTGTAAACATAACCCTCAAAAACAAGGATCAAAAATGTCCTGGAATTTGTAAACATAACCTGCTGAACCAAGCAAAGGCATTTCCACTTCTTAGGCTTGATATATTCAGGCTCTCCTGCAATTTGGGCAAGGTCATTCATTAATTATGTGTGTCAATGTTATGAGTCTATAATTGCAATCTGGATGTTTGTGAATCCCTCTCATTATATATTGGGGTTGCTTTAAATATTTCTAACCTTTGCTACTATTTATCCTCTGTGTGTGCATGATGCCAGAATAGCTTAATAGAAACAGAAAAGTGCAGTCAATCATTACACCGAATAGCTCTTCTATATGAAGCTAAATGTGCTTACGTTTCTAAGCACTCAAAGATTCATCTCATTTCAAAATATCTTAGTCAATATTGTTGGTGTTACAACAATGTTGTTAAGTTTCATAGAGATTCAAAATTAGGACCCAAATGACTATTTTTTTTAGTCAATCTCATTTCACTCTAATGATAACTCTTATATGGTATTAAACTTAACACTAGGCCAAATATTAAATAGTATATAATTTTTCCATCCCATTCCTGACCAATGGAAAAATTCAAATAGAAAGGCTCCCTTATTTCAAAGCCTACTAATTAATTTTTCACTCATCAAGAAACATTTATTGAACACTATTTAGCTAAGCCCTGCATGAAGCCCTGAGACTATAAAGCCAAATAAGTCGTGACTCCTGCCCTCAAGAAAATTACAGTCTAGGGTGGGAGTAGACAAGAAAATTAGCAATTTAATTGCAGTACAATATGTGCTACCAACTGATTAGGGGCCATGCAGGTGGAGCATAAAAATCAGATTAACACTAATGAGGATGATCTAATGTCAGTGAAAACTTGCTGGAAGTGAACCTTGAACTGGGTTTCTTAAAATGATGCAGAAAAAAGTGGCATTTCAGACGGGAGGGGGGTTCTCCAGGAGAAGGAATAGCATGAGTTACAGCAGAGGTAGGATATAGCATAATCAGTTTATAGGATGACAAGTCCACTAGAGCCAGAGGCAAGGGCAGTAAGGTGAAAAAATAAGAAAATAAGAATGTTTGGAGTAAGTAATGTGACAAGCTAAGAAGTCTGGCTAAGAGGCAGAAGGCTGTACCAAGCAATTCTGTGACTTTAGGTAGGAGGAAAATATGATAAAAATGAACACTGATTGTTTAAATGGAGGACACGACGGAAGACAATTAGAGAATGGGAAATAGAATATGACCTCCACAGTTCAAGTTAAAAATGTTAATAGTTTCAGTTCAAGTCAGAGTATTCAAAAGTAGAGATTTGGAGTGTATTTCAGTATTAGTGAAATGATATCAGTGGGCTAGGAATCAAAGGGACTCTGAGTTCTGAACTGGAAGACATGGTGTCTGATTTCACTTACTGAGATGAGAAATCCAAGAAAGTAAATCAGCAGGGAGAGAGCTTATAAACTTAGCTTTGTAGTTAAGTTAACTAAGTGGAAAACTAACAGAATGCAGTTAAATAAATTAACCATTTAGTTCAAACATATGGTGATCATCTGTTGTAGAAGAGTATCCTGATAGTGTTTGTCAACTTGCCACAACCTAGAATCACCTAGGAAAGTGGAATCTCAACAGAGGGATTGCCCAGATCAGAAAGACCATAAGCCATGTCTGTAAGAGCTTGTCATCACTGATGACTGTTATGTGAGTTTCCATCCCACTGTGGTTGACACAACCGCCAGTCGAGTGGGCCTCAGCTGTATGAGACGACTAACTGAGTAGGGGCCACTAAGTGATCCAGTGACCAGCATTCCTCCATGGTCGCTACCCCAGGATCCTGCCTTCAGAATCTTATTTGTGTCCCTGACCTAATTTCTCTCAAAAATGGTTCATGACCTGGAAGTGTATGATGAAATACCACCACCACCACCACCACCACAAAGTTGCTTTTTGCTGATGATTTATCACAGTCACAGAAAACCAACCATGGCAGACAGGTAGCTGAAAACATGAAAGTGATTAAGCTCATCAGGGAGAAATATAAGAAAGGAAGTACACAGGGCATAGAATCCCAGGAATCTCTAACAAATACTTCATTGCTGCAGAGGATGGAAATGGGCCATTGCCACCATCATCCAAAGAAGTCAATGATGAGCTTAAAGAAACTAAAGTGTCTCAGATACTCCAGTGAGATCACATGGCGAGCAAGAAAGTCCACAGTCCTTATCAATGTCCAGATCGAATACCAATGTGCAAGTCAGATATAAAGGATCTGATGGTAAGGAAGAATAGGAACTAGATTCTAGCATGAAGTATGAAGCAAAAGGTTGTAGACATACAGCATAGACCAGTATTCCTAAAAGTTTATTAAATAAGTAAAAGACAAAAGACATATTTTCATTAGCCATCATTTTATATGGATGACTGGCATGAATAATTTTTCCATGATACATTTTTTGGCCACGTTCACAAAAAGAAGGAAGCTGTTTGGGGGATGGCTGTAAAGCCATGGAAAAACATTTTTTCCCAAAAGTAATTTACACTGTAAATGTAATAAATGCACTATATTCTGTTCATTCACACTTACCTATCTTCTAAAAGCATGGTGTATGTTTAATCACCTAATATTTAAATAATACTAGTGCTCTAGATTAATTCTTCCCTGGAGATTTCAATCACTGCTCTCAATTTTTCTAGTAAAGACTTCTCTCACTAAACTTTCTCAAAATTTGTTATCCTACCACTATCCTCCTCTAAAAGTATTTTAGCTTCCCCTTGTTAATTAAAAGTCTAATTTAATATAAACCATACATTATTAATTATTGCAATGATCACAAATATAGCATTGCCCACCCTAAGGGCCCCTAAAGCACCATTCCAATGTGTACCCTTCTTACATAAATGAATGTCATGCCATCTCATGGATGCTGAAAACAGCCAGTCCACTCATTGCTCACCTAACTTTCAAAAATAAAGATGCTTCTTCACTTCAAAAGTGAGAGGAGATGAGACACTCCACTAAGCAACATGCCATAAGCTAACACCACCTCCAATTATTAACATAGGACCAGCTTTTATTCACCAGGATATAACTCTTAACAAGTCAAGTTGAATTAGCTTTCCCAAAAGATCAATGGTCATCTTAAAAGTATTGACTAAAATACAGGTACTTATGCATAGATGAAATATAAAAACAACTTCCTTCTTGCACTCAACATTTACTGCTAAACAGCAGTGCTAATTACTATCTCAAAGTATGCTTCTGAAGCCACAAACTGATATTCAAGTCTTCCCTTCTTCCCTACCCCTGAGCAAATCACCTACTGTCTGTGTTGGCTTCATAGGTTTGGAAGGAAAATTCTATTGTTTCTTATTTGAACTGAACAATTCTGGATTCAAAACTTATTAAAGTCTGCCCAAAGATTCCTCTAGCATACATGGTTTGTTTTGTTTTGTTTCCCCTCTGGAGTCTGATCCTGAAGACTTGGCTTTTTTATATGATAGTAACTTAGAATTTCAAAAACAAACAAACAAAGCACATACTGAAATAGGCAGTAGAGAAACTCTGATTAATACTTCCTTCAGTGACCAGAAAGGATCATAATGACGTCAGGCATAGAGGTTTGGCTTAGCCTATATGTGGTTCTGGATTCAGTAGTTAGCATCTAAACAAATAAATGGCAAAATCACACACACACACACACACACACACACACACACACACACACACAACACACATACGCAACACCTGTTAATAAAGTGCAGAATATGTTAATCACACCTAATTGTCCAAAAATATATTCTCATCTCCAAAAATTGACTTTATGCTGAAAATTAATTCAGAGAAGAGGAACTTAGGACTTACTGATAAAAACAAGTAACCATACTTAATTCATAATTTATAAATAATACAGTAACTATTGAGTTGTGATTATAGTCATTATTTATGGAATATATCCCCACATTCTTGCAAGTTGTTCAATTTACAAATATGAAAATTAAAGTGGAAGTTTCTAGTTTGATTCATCTGTTGAGCCTGATGTTTACACATCCACAGTTCCAGCATTTTGGAGGCTTTGGCAAGGGGACAAGTTTCTACTCATCCTAGGCCACATAGGTATTATCTCAAATAAACAAATAAATAAAGGAACAAAATAAAAGCTGTATTTATGTTTAAGCATTTCCTTTATAGATCTTCAATATTACCTATATTTACTATTTGCTTGCACTTAAATTCTGAATTGACTGGGTCATTTTGCAAAGACTACAGCATTCACTGGAACAATTTTAGAAACCGCTCCCTCTAGTTTCTGTGCATTAATCTTAGAGCAGATCTAGTCATATTAAATCTGAACCCACATACAATGTGATAGTCTATTCTGTTACTTATCAAAACTTCTGTTTTAAAGACTAACACTATATTAAGTTCTCTCCAAATCACTATCCGAATAAAGAGAGAGGGGAGAGAGAGAGATGGGGGAGTGACAGACAGATAGACAGAAACAGACAAAGAGGAACACAGGTACTTATGGTATTCAAATGCATTAAAGAGCAAGTCTGCCTGGTTGACTATGCTTCCTTACTAATTCATAGATTCAGCTGTTATTAACCATTTAGTTTGTTACACCTGAATGAACTTTGAAAGTTTTTTTTTTTTTTAACTAGACCAACATGGGAATGCTGAACCCATGAATGAAAAGGGGTCAGTTTTAATGGATCTATGTTTATAAGCCAAGGAGACACTGAAGTTGGGTAAGGTGGCAATACTCTATCTAAGCTTGTATCGACTAAATGAGTGTCTGAGGAAGTCAGCGCACTTAGATAGGAACAATTCAAAAGCCCATTTTGTTTATTTTACAATGCAATTTTTCCTGGCCTGTTTGATTCTGCAGTGTTCTACTGTCTTGGTCTGACTTGAGTAAAACAGAGCTTTGAATAGTTCAAGCAAACAATAAAAATCTGGATCTTAGCCAATGGTGACATTCCAGACTGTCTTCCCACCTTCCTAACATTCAATTTCTTCATCTGTGAAGATGGATAATTTGTTTAGTATTAATGCTTCAAAGTCCCATGATTCTGCAAAAGCATTTCTAAGCAGATTTACTTCCAGGAAATGTTGAGTATGTAATTGAATGCAAGTACACACTAGAGGGAACTAGGAGATCTTGTTTGTGTTTGTTTGTATTTTTTAATTAGGTCAAATGGCCGGTGGTTTGATTGCAAAATTAATGTACTTATGAAACACTGGTGCTGTATGTGATTTAAGGGTGAACATAGTTTAGTTCATATCCAAACCATCCAAAGTTCAGTTTAGTGAGCTCCAAACTAATGAAGTCCTACTATAATGTTGGAAGAATGCACACTGAACATCAGTAGAATGCATGCCTTTATTGCCATGATCCCATTTACATGTAGCTACTTTTTACCTAACTACAAAAGCAGTTCTCCAGATTCATATTTTTGTCTCACTGCTTGTTATCTCCATCTACTACAGTATTTCTCAAGTCATACTGTATATAATAATGACAAAATATGTGTAATTCATGTATAGATAGATGGAAAGTTGAAGAACAGCAAGTCTATCTACCTTGTCGTGGCTGTGTATCAGGAAAAGAAATCAATGAGATCTGCCTTTAGTGAGCAATCTTGCCACCACTGCAGGATACCTTTTCAAGCAAGAAGGTCAGAAAACAGAATCTGAGCACCACATGATTTACTATTGGTATATGATCATTACCTGAGCTCTTTGGGCTGTTTTTTCATTGCTGTTGTTTGCCATCTTGATTGTTTTAGGGAGATTTGGGATGTGTGATATTTTGGTTTGTTTGCTTTGTGTTGTTGTTTTCTAAGTCATTTATTTGGGAATAGGATACAAATGCCACATCATGCATGAGAACATCAGAAGACAATTTGTGGGGCACAGTTGTTAACCATGCAGGTCCCAGAGAGCTAACTCAGATTGCTAGGCTTGACAGGATCATTTCCCACTAAGCCATCTTGCTATCCATTCTGCTTTGTGAGTTTTTAAGACAGGGTCGGGCAATATATTTCAAGCTAGCCTGGAGCTCATGATCCTTCTTCCATAGCCTTACACGAGCTAAAATCACAGATGTATACCACTGAGCTTGACTAACATCTGAGTTTTTAAATCAAAATTCCAAAATTGGTCATGTGTATGTGCACTGTGGACATGCATGCTCAATGCCCCCACATTGTTTCTAAACAGGCTATGTCCAATGCATGGAAATCGTGAACCTAGGCCACCTACTTACTAAAAGTAAAAATAAAAGCTATTTGCAACAATAGAAAGGAAAACTCTATGGCCAAGCATTTAGTCTTCTGCTTGGAAGACATCACACAATAGCTTTGCTAAATTCACACATGTCTGCAAGGGTATTAAATTATGTAAGTGGCAATTGCTATCCTTGTTTACCCTCAAAACAGAACACATTTTTCTTTTCCTTTCAACTTGATTTTTTGAATGTGGGAGAACTGCTATGCTCTCAGGCAAACCACTTCAAGATAAGTTTGTAAGATGATGTCAGAAGAAGAACAAAGATTTTCAGGGACACAACAAACAGACACTAAGATCCTAGCTGTGCATCTGTGAAAGTGTAAAACTACAAGCAAACGATTTGATTTCCCAAGTGTTGGCTCCCTTAATCACAAAACACAGTACCAGGAGACATAGGCACATGGCTACAGCAGGAGAACTGTGTGATGTTTAACAGTGGCTCCAGATCCCAACCCTGCCACCTACTGCTCTACAATCAAGTTTGTAATCCACCAAACAGGGCTTCAGAGAGCACAAGCCTCTGAGAGAGGGATGGATTAAGAGCGACAAGACATGCATTATTACTAGGGGACTGGTGCAGTAATTAAATCAAGCTTTGGAAACTGAACTAGGCCAGTGAAGGATTTTTAAATCTTGTTGTCTCCATTCTTTATAACTTTACATCCAGGTGAGGCTGAAGGAAAAGGATACTCATGTACCATCAAGGAGCATCCAGGATCAGAGAGACTAAATCAGGAGGGAGAGAAAGCAGCCAGAAGTTACATTTTACAGCCATAAAGCTCCCACAAATAGAGATCTGTTTCCCAGGATTTGAGAGCATTTCAATGATTAATCAATGTTAATGATCCCATCTTACCCTAACCACACATGCCATTAACTACAAATCCAGGCTTCACAGCTCATTGAGCTCAACTGTTCAGTACCTAGATTCTTACCACCTTCAGAATACACCTCACAGAGTTCATCCATACCCAGGGTTATCTATCTTACTCTAAAATACCTGGCCAAATGCTGCTACTTCTCTAAGTTCCTCAGGCAGAATGCATGGCTCCAATTACTAGATTACCAAAGAATAGTTGTATGTATTTCTATATCCCTAGTTGCTAACTAAATCTGATATATTTTCACAACTACTTTTAATTTGGCTATATTTCCACTAAACTTAAAGCTTCTTTAAAAAACAGGATCAAATGTGTCTTTGAGTTTCCCATAGAAGTTGATTTGCCATATTATATATAATAAGTATTCAAAATAGCTCTATTTGTCCTTGATGATGCCATTGCCATGGATGGAACCCAGGGAAAAACTCAATCACTTGATATATGCCAAATGGACTTGAACTTGGTGTGTGATGTGTACCTGATGAGCAGATTCTCTGATAAATAAAGTCCTTTATCTTTAAAAAGAAGACTATCATGAAATAGAGCCTGGAATATGTGGTCATAAGAGGTAATTGGACACCCCCTGAAAGGATATGACTAATTCATAGATAAAATTATCATTTTTAATATATAAATTATAGTTGTGTTACAATACAGAGCCAATAAAATTCTACCATTTTTATTTTTAAATACTTGAATACATAAATCCTAAAGTCCCAGTATCAGAAATTAATTATTGATACATGTGCTACTAAAAAGGTCCACTTGTCAAGATACTCTTGACAAGTTATTAAAACTGTGCTGTTAAGTAGCAGCATGATCATAAGGGCAAAAAGGAAAATAATGTGGAAATGGCAGCTGAACATCACTTTCTCTGTCTTTGTGCCCTTAAGCACATTGTGGCAAATGAATGTATTTTAAAGTTTACAAATGAAACAATTGAGATTGACTATACTTTCTATAATCCTAGTTATTAAAGAAACATAAAAATGTGAACCAATTACCTTTTTCTCAAAATATGATTCTTCTTTAATAGCATTTCCATTATGATACTATTTATCAAACATTTAAATCATTTATAATTGTTTTAATGAATTAATACTTTAATTTTTCATTTTTCGACCCTAATATTTAACTGAGCCTCTAAAAAAGGCCCTAGAACCTTCTGATGGTTTAATCATTTTAAAAACTTTATTACACTTATTTTATGTGTATGAGTGCTTGCTACATGTATGTATGAGCATCTCCTGCGTGTCTGGTGCACACAGGCCAGAAGGGGCACGGAATCCCTTGGAATTGGAGTTCCAGGTGGGTCTGAGCTGCCCCTCAGATGCTGGCAATGCAAACCTGGGTGCTTGGCGAGAGCACTTAGTACTCTCAGCCACTGATCACCTCTCTCCTCCCAATTTAACCATTTTTAAGTGCGAAGGGTACCAGGGCCAAATGGGTGCTGGTTTAGAAGATCCATGAGCCATTTTTCATAATTTGATAGGAAGAAGACAAATTTTCTGATGTGTTCTTTTGTGAAATGTGAGTCCTTGTGTGCACAGATGCAATGTGCTATGTGTCATTCATTCAACAATGAATTTTTATCCCCAGTTATAGGCCATTTCGGTGAGGGGCTCAAAATGATAAGACATAGTTCCTATCACAGAGATGCTTATATCAATGCTAGCGTATATTTCCATATTTATTCCCATTCCACCTCTAAATATTTCCATCTGAGTGATGCACAGAGAACCCTTAAAGAGTCTAAAATTGAAATCATCCACTCAATTTCACATATTCAATTAAAGGTAATAGTTCCCATTATGTTTTAGGTGGATTTTCCCTGATATCAACAGTACACATAAGATATGAAAACATTTTTCTATTGTGATGATTAATCATAACTGTGAATCTTTATTCTTTTTCGGTGTATTCAATAACACTGCAGCCCCTGTTTGTAAACCTAATCTCTTTAAATCATGAGTATTGAATTTTTCTTGCACACTGGATTTCTTTTCACGATTGCTTCTCATATGTTGTGTTTTTCTCATTCTGATGATAAAAAAGATGACTCAGAATTGGGGGAGGATGTTGTGCAGTCCACTTAATGTTTCTTTTCCTAACTCAAAAGCAGTTCTGACACAGATATATTGTAATATTACATCTTCTAAAACTTCTCTATAGATTTGGATGTATTCATTTACCCAGAAAATTGAAGTAAATATGGCTTATTAGAGTGGAAAACACATTTTTGTAAAACAGTATAATCAGTATTTCAATGTGATAATTTGAAAATAGCTCTTTAAAATTATGTATTTGTGTGTATGCACATACCTTTCATGGCACACATGTGCGATCAGAGGACCTCTTACAGAAGTTGGGTCTCTCCTTACAACATGTTGTACTCGGAGACTGAACTCAGGCCATTAACTTTGGAAGAAAACAGCTTTACTCACTGAGTCATCTCAGCAGCCAGAAATGTATTTCAAATTCACTGTGGATAATATGAAGAAGACTGGCACAAACTATTGGGTGCAATATTTCTTGTAAATTAGGAAAAAAATACAACAAGACTTCAATATACACCCATGTCCATGGAGATATCTCTATATCATAATATTCATATTACTAAAATTATATTAATAAATCATGAGGATTTCTGAATATTTTTAATATTGTAAATTGTCCATAATGGAGGGCCAGTTATTTAGGAATAACAGAAAGTTTATCCACTGTTTTCTGAAATAGTTAAATGAAGTTTTCTAAATTAGATACTGTTTTTACATCATTGAGATCACCATAAGAAATGTAATCTGAGTTAAAAATTATGTAATTGATGATAAAAAGCTGAATTTAAAATTATAATACCTAAAGTTAAGTAGTAAGCATTAAAGATATTGGTAGTTATCTTTCATACAAGGCATTCATTTTCAAATTTATATGTATTGTTTGGTGACCGAATATAAAGAACTTAGAACACAATAAACCTTCAAGTAGTTCCTGTGCTGCTAATCTGTCCATCCTACTTTACGTGACATGTTGTTTTAAATACATGTGTCAGCTCACAATTGAGATACATTCTATTAGTTTTAGGCAGTGCATCAATCAGACGTGTCTTCAGTGTCTTCCCAGGACCTTATTTACTACTTTCCATGCAGTCTGTTTTCAGATGGATTAAGTATGAAGCCACCCTTCAGATTTCTGTGAAAAACTTTGCTGCCGGAGGATAGACATATGTACAGAAGCTATTGTCTTCTTTTGATTCTTGAGAGAGAGACTACAGAGAGGCAGAGAGAGGGAAGGAGAGAGAGAAAGGTGAAGGAGCACATGGAATAGTCCTCTTCCCACCATGTTCTAGGCCGATTTTTATAAACCAGATCCTCAGTTTTATGTCACAAATATGTTTACCCTCTAACCCATCTCCTCCGTTATCATTTTTATTCAACATTCTGTCAAAGAACATAGCCTGTCCTATAAACCAAAGGGAAAATGTGATTATGTGCACAAGAAAGGCTGGAGTCACATTGCATTATTTGTCCATACCATGTTTTCTTTTGCAGAAAAGCCTGAAGAATCTATAAAGAATAGGAAACATATGAGTCACTAGAGAGAAAGGGAACATACAAAATATTTTCCCTCTGCCAAAATATAACTAGAGTTAGAAATTTTAAAATAATTGTAATCATGAGACCATCTTAAACAGGAAAATAAAAATAAATATAACCAAATAGGTGCATGTTTTACATTAAAAAATACAATCATTATAGACAAACGTTTTAAAAGTTATATAAGTGATAATGTTAAGATGTCAAATTTCTAAAATTATATTAATTAGTTAATTAGATTCACTGCAATTTCAATTAAAATTAAAAGATTTTTTCTGTTTTGTGGCTTATTTCCTAGAAATTGATCAAAAAGTTTAAATATTGACACATATCTTGAAAAATAGCAACCAACAATTTTTACTTTTATTTTATTTATTTTGTTTTTTTCAGACAGTGTTTCTCTATTTATCCTGGAACTTGCTTTGTAGACCAGGCTAGCCTCAAACTCACAGAAAGCTGCCTACTTCTGCCTTTCGAGTGCTGGGATTGAAGTCATGTGTTACCACCTCCTACAAACAACATGTTTAAAGTAAGATTATTTACTTATTTTAAGTTATTAGTGTAAAGCTGCTTACAATTAAAGTGGGATATTAAAAATAAGCATAAACAAATAGACCTTTGAGGCAATTTAGTAAGTTAAGAAATAAAGATACATACATACACAAGTAAATCTCAGCAAATATACAGACTATCCAGTAAAGAACTGACAAACTCTTCACCATGTGATGGTGAACACCTGGACATGCATATTTCAAAGCTAAACCTCAACCCTCACCTCATGCCATATTCAAATGTGACTTTTTCAAGGATCATAGTTTTAAACATTAGATCTAAACCTTTAAGAATTTCAAAGGAAAACTTTGAAGATACTTGTAATCTTGAGTGAGGCATAAATTTCTTATGACAGAAAAAAATTATACAGTAAAGAAAAATTGATAAATTTACCGTCAGCAAAACTACTTGTCAAATGGTACAGTAATAAAAATGAAAAAACGTTGCTATTGTATATTTACATGTGAAATAATTGTTATATGTAATTACACAGAATTGATAGAGAATTCGCAGACTGAGTAAAGATTTCTACAACTCAATAATAAGATAAATGATTCTTTTTAGAGACAGGGTCTCCCTGTGTTCACCAGGCTGACCTCAAACCCACAGAGATTCACCAGTCTCTGCCTCTCAAATGCTAGAATAAAGGTATTTGCTACTATTGTGCCTGGCTTGATTCTACATATTTTTTAGATTTATTATTTTATTATTTCATTTTTATGACGTTTTACCTGCATGTGTGTATGTGAACCCCATGCATGTCTAGTCAGAAAAGGACACTGGATCCCTTGGAACTGAAATTACAGACTGTTGTGTTCTGTCACATGGGTGCTAGGGATCACACCCAGACCCTCTGTAAGAGCACAACATGCTCTTAACCTTTGATCCAATTCTCTGTCCACAGATTCTATTTTTTATTTTATTATTATTTTTTTAGTGAGCAATATATTTGAAGTGATAATTGCAGAATAAGAAGTGGAAAATAAGTATACGGAAAGAAGCAAGAATACACACAGTCAGAGAAGTGCAAATTAGAGCCATAGTGATAAATCACTACCTACATAGATAGCTGCAACTTAAATAATTGATATTATCACACGCTGGAGAACAGCAGAGCAAACTTGATTGTCAGATGTGCTCTACTGGTGTACCACATGATGCGAACACTCCCAAACTATGATTGACAAGTTCTCATCAGGTTAAATGTGTTCTTACAAGGCAATCCAGAATTCTAATCCCAAGTATTTACACAAAGGAAACAAGAGGATAAGACTTTCCAAAGAGCGATCCTTGAATGTTCCTAAAACATTCTTGAACATTTTACTTATTCATAATACAAAGATAAATGAATCCAATTAAAATTTCCATCAAGTACGGAATGGATACACAAATTTTGGTAAACTCATTAAAAAAGAAAAAAAGCAATGATTTTGAAAGCACAATAGCAGACATGAGTTTCAAATGTTTTGAGTTAAATGGACTAAACTGGACACAGAAGTTGCAAATTGTTGCTTCTACCCCTGTTATCTTTCTTAAGAAGCACAAATCTAATTACAGAAAATGGTTCCCATAATGGCATGCAAGAATGACTGAATACAAGAAGATTGAAGGGACATATTTGGATGATGAAAATATTCTAAACCATGTCTGTTAACATGGTTATATTTTTGTAAAACAACAAACTATAAATTTAGAATGGAAGGCTTTTATAGTGTGTATGTGTGTATGAATGTGTGAGTGTGTGTGTATAAGTGAATGTATGTGCATGTGAATAAGTATGTGTGAGAGTGAGTATATGTATTTGTGAGTGTAAGGGTATGTGTAGGTAAGCATGAGAGTGTGTGTGAGAGTGTGTGTGTGATTGTTTATGTGAGTGTGTGTGCATGTATTACCTCATGGAATTATACTTTTCTTCACTGAAAATGGTTTTTTGAACTATTACTCTGGAAGAAACTTTAATATCTCTTCCTCTGTCTCAAGAAAGCATATAAACATTATACATCTAAGGCTCATTTATGGCTGTAATAAGGTTGACTTCATATCTGTTTGATTCACTGCTTTCAACAGTTGAAAGACTGAATTGTGCTACTCATCCTGTTTTGATTCACTTAACTGTACTGTTACAAGAACAGACCTGACCCCATCAGTCCCAGGGTCTCGACTAAATTGTAAAGGGTTTTGTTTTCTCTTTTAGACAAGTTTTCATTCACTAACAAGTCCCCCTACTTCTTCAATAGTGTTATCATTAGAAGTGATATACTTTAATTACCAGGGTGATTACCATAATCACCACAGTAATTAGAGCTGCAACTATGAACTAAGTAATTTTTCAAAGGCTCAAATCCTGACTCCATTACTTTCTCAGGCAAGGGGAGTGGATCAATGCCTCCCTTCCTCATCTGCAGAAATGGTGTGATGTTTATCCCTGTGTTTATTGTTGTGTTATTTTGAGGATTAAATGAGATCATATATGAATAGCTCTCAGAAACCTACCTGGCACATCATAGAGGCTCAATAAATGTTGACATTTTTATCAACCTCATATTTTCTGTTGGAGCTTCCTGGAGAAATATATAATAAAATACCACTAAGTATACCACTGTGGCTAAACAAGGCACTGAAAAATAAACTGTTTCCAAGTCAGGAACTGCACATTGCCATGGCATGGGTCGTAAGCAGAGGCAGATCCTATCCTCTCTTCTGCAGTGTTGTGTAGTTTCTTTGTGTTTCTGATACTATTTTATTCCTAAATTCTCCATTGTATTACAATGGACAAGAGAAAGAAATATCATGTGTTGAGGGATACCTTTTATACTTGTTCCAAATTCTCCATCATGTGTCGACATGCTCATGCTCGCATTGTGAAGCCTAACCTTCATTTCATCCTCTTTAAAGGACTTTCTTTACTTTCATGCTCTGTAAAGGGCTTACATTGTGTAGGTATGAAAGTTACGTTACTCAGGTTCCAGTGTTTCCTTTTTTTTTTTTTTTGGTTTTTTTTTTTTTTTTTTTTTTTTTTGAGACAGGGTTTCTCTGCGTAGCTTTGCGCCTTTCCTGGAACTCACTTGGTAGCCCAGGCTAGCCTCAAACTCACAGAGATCCACCTGGCTCTGCCTCCCGAGTGCTGGGACTAAAGGCATGCACCACCACCGCCCGGCGAGTGCTTCCTCTTTTATCGAGGTCTCCAAGAAAACATATATCTCAAATAGGCAAAGGAAGACACAATCGTGCTTGAATTCATGGTAGCTTTGACTTCAAACTCCATAGTGAAACTTCCTAACTGGAGGAGATACTGCAGAAGTCTCCTTGTCCCTAGCTTAATTAGGAAAATTTATACATCAGAGCCCAATTTTCAGCAGAACTAGACCAGCTTGTGCACGAGCTTTTCAGGTCAAGACAGCCATCTTTGGTCAGTAGCCATATGTGAAAAAACACTTCCACTGAAAAAAGGCAGAAAAGCCCAACCTGCTTCATGTGTCTCAGCACTTATTCCTACTTTCCTTTGAGGATTCCACTAATAAAAACCTTCATCACATACATTCAAACAGAATATGAAGTGTACAAAGGTCAAGATTGTGCCTGACTCCGCCAAACCAGCTACATCTTCCTTGTGGGCAGAGAAGGGAGGAAATGAATGGATAGAGAAAGTCTGCTCTCTATAAAAGCCCACAATAGGCTAATGGCTTGTTGGTAGGGGTAGCTAAAGGCATGACCAACCTGACTTTCGACCAAAGATGTTATGAATTTGAAAGAGAGCAAGGAAGACAATTGGGAGGAATTGGAGGAAAGACAGGGAAAGTAGAAATTATGTACTCATATTAAAAACTCAAAAAATTAAAAATGATTAAAAGTATGACTATTATCTAACGTAGTACTTTATGCTATCTGCTTTCCAACAGCTGCTATTATAATGGAGGACACAGTTGTATGACAGAATGGTCCCACAGTGTTCAGTACTATCATGTGAACTTCAAAGAAAATACTTCTATTTTCAAAGTGGCACTTCTCAACAGCAATGTTGTGCTTTGAGGAGTCCTATTGAGATTTGTTCATGGAGCACTTTGGGTGTCCATACAGCGGGAACTACCTGAGGAGCCACCTAAACCCAGAAATAATAAAAAACCATCCTCAGAATTACAAAAACTACTATACTTATTAGTAAAAGGGATCTAATTCATGGGATAAATGAATTTTTCATGGTAATAGAGAAAATCTCTTTTCTATCTTAAAGCAAAAGCACATTGTTTCCTAGACTCTTCATAATCACAACAACCTTAGTTCAAATATCTCCACCCTGATAGCACCTTCTCTAATTCCTGCAGAATCAATTCCACCACCCTCTTCTTCCATGGTCTCTGCTTTATCACTGTAATGCTTGGGAGGATCTCGTAGGCTGCTTTTTAACTGCTTGCTCACAAAGGGATGGATTGTTTTACTTGACTAGTTTCTAACAAAGACATAGAAAACACTCATCAACAATCTGTTGCATGAATAATCTATTGAATGAATGCATTCTTAGCAATTTTAATCGGCTACTTTCAGGACGTTGGCCTGCTTTGGTCCCTTTGGTATTTGAAACATTGAATGAATATAGAACTGAATGTTTTACTTAAGTGTTGTACCAGTTCCTTGACTTAATCAGAGACCAAAAATATTCAGTATGGATGAATTCAAATTTAACATCAGAAAACCTGCAGTGAGGTTAAAACAAATTTAAACAACTGTCTGGGGTATTTTTATTAGAGGCCTCTCATGTTCATATACATAATTTGTTTGAATGAGAATGCCAAATTAAAAAAATACTATTTTTATCTCAAATACTAGTAAGAGGATTATAACTTAAATATCATGAAGAGAGGAAAACAACATAAAGCTTGAAGCAATTTAGTGTTTTCCCTAAAGGCTGCGGAGTTCAGTATACTTGATCCTTTCAAATTTACATTTCAAATGATTCAAACCCATCAATTTTATGTATGTATGATATTGTTATCCTTGTCAAAAAACTATGAAAATTCTTTGCAATCACAGTGATTAAGTAATCATATTCACTTTTCCATAAAGAGAAGTATTTAAAGTCTTAGAGAACTGTTGCTGGATCACGGCATAGCATTTAACAGTTTTTTTCCTAATTCCAACCAAATGCCAGTGATAGGTAGGCCAATTAGGTGTTATTATTTTAAGAAACCCTTGAAATGTCTTTATGCTTTGACAAATCTCCAAGTTTATTCTCTTAAACTATCCAGTTGAATCACCTAATCTGTTATTTGTAAGTAAAAGATGGGGTTCCTGCAGGGCTCACTAGACTGTGCTCCCTAAAACCCCACAGTTGATGCTTAACACTCTAAATAGCCCATTGCATTAATCTGAAAGCATTTTGCACCAAAATTCTGATACTGTAAAGGTGAACTAAAGTGGTCAATGTGGTTTACATTACTTTAAACTGTTTTGATTCTTGCTCAACCATATTATTAAAAATATACTAATAGACCACAACTTCAGCTGTTTTACCAGAGGCAGACTGGTCCTGGGGACTCCAACACCCCCTCCACTGGGCTCCATATTCCAGCCCAGAGCTCTGGCAAATTTTCTGCTCTACCTGAGGTCAGCCTGGTTCCAGGGACCCAAGGAAAGAACTACCCACAGCCAGCTAGCACTCTCTAAAGCTGGCCCAACAGCCCCCAACTGGACCGCCTCCCCTGAGCGTCATATCCCACTCCAAAATTTTGGGAGAAAAGGAGGCCATGTCATACTAGGAGTCCTAAGAGATCAAACAGTTACCCAAAACCCCAGAGGTCACATGAGTATTTGGAACCCCAGAAGCAACGTTGGCACCCAAAACTCCAGAGGTCTTGCAAGCTATATAAGACTCACTGGAGACAACCTACTAGACCCAAAGATTCATTACTACCAGAACCCTTGGCCACTTACGTCAGAAGATCAGAGAGAAACAGAAATCAAGGAACAAAACACCATCCAGTAAAGACAAACTTAGGAAACAATACCTACACCAATAATCATCTCAAACCCAGATGCCTAAACACCAGTGAAAGAACAAAATTAACAACAAGAAGAACAATACAGCACCACTAGAGCCCAGGTATCCTATGACAGCAAGACCTGAACATTCCAATGCAGCTGAAGCACAAGAAAATGACATTAAAAACAACTTTATGAAGATGATAGAGGTCTTTATTGAGGGAATGGAGGTCTTTATTGAGGGAATGGCCAAAACCATGTCCGGAGAGTAAGCCCACCTCTAACACTACCTGAAGTACCAGGACTCACAGGCTGGATGACCCAGAGACCTAGGATAGAATTAAATATACTAGAGGAAAGAAATGTTAACGTAATGATGCCTAATGATAATCTGATATACACATAGATTGGGGCCTAGCCCAAAGGTCATCAGAGAGGCTTCATCTAGGAACTGATGCAAACAGATGTAGACCCACAGCCAAACATTAGGCCGAGCTCAGGGAGTCCTGCAGAAGGGGGGGGGGGATTGTAGGAGCCAGAGAGGTCAAGGACGCCACAAGAAAACTCACAGAATCCATTAATCTGGGTTCATAGGGGTCACAGAGACTGAACCAAAAACCAGGGAGCCTCCATGGGACTGACCTAGGCACTCCACATATATGATACAGTTATATAGCTTGGTCCTTTTGTGGGACTCCTAACAGTGGGAATAGGGCTTGTCTTTGACTATTTTGCTGGGTTTTAGGACCCTATTCCTCACACTGGGTCAGCTTGCCCAAACTTAACACATGGGGAGGTGCTTAGTCTTACTGCAACTTGATATGCCATGTTTTGTTGATACTCACAGGAGATGGGCCATTTCCTAAACAGAAATGGAGGAGGAGTGGATCAGGGGCTGGGAACAGAGAGGAGGAGAACTTGGGGGAGTAGAGCAAGGGGGAATTATTACCTGGATGTAAAAAATAAATGTTTTTTTTTAAGGAAATAAAAAAATCCTTAAGAAATTGAGGGAAAGACAAACAAAAAATGGAGGAAATCAATAAATCTCTTTAAAAAAAATGCTAAGGCCAAGAAGAAACAAGCAAACAGGTGAAAGAAACTGTTCAAGACCTGAAAATAGAAATAGAAACAATAAAAAAAAAACACAAATGGAGGGAAGTCTGGAAATGAAAAATCTGGGTAAATGAACAAGAACTACAGGCAGATGCAAGCATCACCCATGGAATAAAAAGATGGAAGAGAGAATCTCAGGCATTGAAGATACAATAGAGGAAATAGATTCACCAGTCAAAGAAAATACTAAATCAAAAAGATCCTAACACAAAACATCCAGGAAATCTGGGACACTACTATAAACAGATCAAGGCTAAGAATAATAGGAATAGCAGAAAGAGAAGAGCCCAGAAATTATATTCAACAAAATCATAGAAGAAGATGTTCCTAGCCTAGAGGAAGAATGCCTATAATGGTACAAGAAGCTTACAGAACACTAAATAGACTAGACAAGAAAAAAGTCCCCTCACCAGATAATAACCAAAACACTAAACATATAGAGTAAAGAGAGAATATTAAAAGCTAAAAAGGAAAAAGGCTAAGTAACATATGAAGGCAGAACTCTCAGAATTATACCCAACTTCTCAGTGGAGACTCTAAAAGCCAGAAGGGCCTGAACAGATTTCTTATAGACTCTAAGAAACCACAAATGCCAGCCCAGACTTCTATACCTAGCAAAACTTTCAATCACTGTAGCTGGAGAAAACAAGATATTTCATGATAAAGTCAAATGTAAACAATATCTATCCACAAATCCAGCCCTACAGAAGATACTAGAAGGAAAACTCCAACCCAAGAAGGTTAACTACACCCATAAAAACAGAGGCAATAACTTAACTTACACTTCAAAACTCACACATTAATTGTGGGAGGCTTCAATACCCCACTCTAACCAGGGAATAGGTTATCCAGACAAAAGCTAAACAGAGAAATAATGGAGCTAACAGATGTTATGATTCAAATGAACCTAACAGATATTTACAGAACATTTCACCCAAACACAGAAGAATATACCTTCTTCTCAGCATCTCACTAAACATTATCCAAATTGACCATACACTCAGTCACAAAGCAAGTCTCAAGAGATACAAGAAAATTGAATTAACCCCCTGTACCTTATCAGACCACCACAGATTAAAGCTGGATTTCAACAACAGAAACAACAAACTCATGGAAACTGAACAACTCTCTGCTGAATCACCACTGGGTCAAGGAAAAAAAATAAAGACTTCCTAGAATTCAATGAAAATTAATGCACAACCTACCCCAACTTACGGAACACAATGAAAGCAGTGCCAAGAGGCACATTTGTAGCATGAAATGCCTCATAAAGAAATTAGAAAGATCTCATATGAGCAAGCTAACAGTGCACCTGAAAACTCTAGAAGAAAAAGAAGCAAACACACAAAGAGGAGTATAAGGCAGGAAATAAACTGAGGGCTGAAATCAGTAATATAGAAACAAAGAGAACAACACAAAGAATCGATGAAACCAATATTTAGTTCTTTGTGAAAATTAGCAAGATAGACAACTTTTATCCACACCAACTAAAAGGCAGAGAGAATATCCAAATTAACAAAATCAGAAACTAAAACTGAGACTATAACAACAGATACCAAGGAAATACTGAGAATCATTAAGTCATATTTCAAAACATTGTACTTCACAAAATTGGAAAATCTAAAAGAAAAATTTTCTTAATAGATACCACTTACCAAAGTCAAATTATGAATAGATAAACTATACAGACCTACATTTAACCCCTAAGGAAATAGAGGCAGTCATTAAAAGTCTCCCAAGAAAAAAAGCCCAGGGCCAGACAGTTTTAGTGAAGAACTTTATCAGACTTTCAATGAAGAGCTAATACCAGTACTTCTCATTTTATTCCACCAAATAGAAACAGAAGGAATATTGCCAAATCCATTTTATGAGGCCACAGTTCCCCTGATACCCAAACCACACAAAGGCTCAACAAAGAAAGGGAATTCAGACCAATTTCCCTCATGAATATTGTTTAAAAAATACTCAATAAAATACTCACAAAATGAATCCACTGAAACATCAAAAAGATCATCAATTATAATCAAATAGACTTCATCCCAGTGGTGCAGGAATGGTTCATCAAACAAAAATCGGTCAACGTAATCCACCATAAAAAAAATTGAAAGAAAAAAGCTACTCTCCAAGGCTTGGGGATTGAAGCTTTATGAAAACTAGCCAATGAGATTTCAGGATATAGAGGTATGGGTAGAAAATTATTTCTGAATATATGTGGAATGGGAGCCATGCATGCTGAAGAATACAGAGGTTTCCTCACATATATCCTTAGCACTCTAACATTATTGACTCCATAGTTTGTGACAACTTTGACACATTGTCATTAATAGCTGAACTGGGCAAAGCAAATGTGCTTTGCTCCCTGGTAAAGAGAAAGTGTGTTCTGAGGAGAAAAGAACGTGTTGGCAAACCTCACACTGACATTTTTAGTTGCTTGGAGAATTATATGCAACTGTGCAATTTCCTTCTCTTCCATGTCTAGAACAAAGACTGATGAAATTAGGCCATGGGAAGTACTTTTCAGGAATGCAAATTAAAACTGAAAGTCATGAGAGTGCTGTTCCCTGGAAGAAGGATGAAATGTATGCCAGGATTCACATCAAAAGTTAACATATATAAATCAAGTGTTCAATATTTCTGAAATATATATCTATGTGGAAATTTCTTTATTAAATGTCTTTAAACTCAAGTTTAGTTTTTGTTTATCTAATTTTTTACATAATAATATAATAGGTCCTTCAACTCTAACGATTCACAAAACACACAGTGACGATACATAAACACACATACATATTAAGTTCTGGCTTCAAAGAAAGGTTCACTTCACTTCCAATGGCATTTCAACAATTTAACGTGATGAACTTTTGTTGTTGTTGTTGTTGTTGTTGTTTTGTTTTGTTTTGTTTTGTTTTGTTTTTTCAAGACAGTTTCTCTTTGCAGTTTTGGTGCCCATGTTAGATCTCGCTCTGCAGACCAGACTGGCCTCAAACTCACAGAGATCTGCCTAGCTCTGCCTCCCGAGTGCTAGTGAGCTCCACCATCACTCAGCTTATGATGAACTTTCTTAAGGAACAAGTTAACTTTATAGTTACCCAAAGAGCTGAAATTTTAAGTCTGTATACAAACTTGCCCATGGATCTTTATTCACAATTGCCCAAACTTGGAAGCAACAAAAATGCCTTTCAGTGTAAACATTGATAAAAAGTCGTAAGTGTATCTATACAATGAAATATTATTATATGCTTCCAAAAACTTCACTTCCAAGACGTGAAAAAAAAAAACACCTAAATATGTGTTCCTAAGTGGAAGAAACCAATCAACAAAGGCCATCTTGTAACTCCAACTATGTGGATGGAGATGCTAAAAAGAAATACAGGATTTCCAGGCATTGTGGGGAAGTAGTCTGTATGAATACATGAAAGACAGGGGACTTTTAGGGGACTAGAGCTACTTTCACATGATATTACAGCATTGACTATATGTCATTATAATTGTGATAGCTCATAAAATGCATGTCCATAATGAATTCTTGTGTCAACTGTAAATTTTCCTGTACTGGCCTCACCATTTTTCTGTGAAACCAAAACTTTTCTAAAAAGTAAAGTCTATTATTCTTCTTAATATGGTAGTAACATATCCAAGATGAGGAGGTATTTTAACTAATATTCTCTTTACCACTTTCAAAGAAATTATGGGTATTGTAATAAAAACTTAATTCTTCATATATTTAAACCTCATTAATAGAGATTAAATGTTATTATTCTATAAAATAGTTCATTGGGCTTTAAAATTAAATACTGAATATCTAACAAAGTAAATTTAAATAATTGAATCTAACATTGCTAGTGGAGATGTCCGTTACTTGCTCTGTATTGAAAACTAAAGTGAAATGAAGCCAGACGTTCAAGTAATTTCACTTACATAATACAAAGGCAGGAAATTCAGTCTGCTTTGTGAAGAGAGTGATGGATGGTGACTGATGTGGAACAGGCTTGTATTTGTTTGACTTTTAAATAAATATACTTTTATTCTTTGGGCATGTTATATATGCATAAAATATATTTTGAACATATTCATGCCCACATCTTCCCCATCTCTCCAAGATCTACTCCTCCATCCCATAATCACTGTTTCATTTATATTTTTAAATGATAAGAAAAATATGTAAATAATAAACAGTATTGCACATATTTTCATTATACCTTATGATTCTAAACTTATTTGTACAGAGCAAAAATCATGTGCTCAGAATGTCAATAACGATGGGACATACGATTATATATAATTTTATTTTTATTATAATAGTACTCATTTTCTCATTTCAAATTATTATCTTTGGAAAGAAACTTTGTTTTGTTATATGCTGTGCTATCTAGTCATTGTTAAAGATACTTCCAGAAACTGAAAAGAATGTGCATTTAGAATTATTCTTACACAGGACAGAGTTGCGCAGCACTTCTCAGGAGCTAATATAAATAATATGGCCTCCTATATAACTAATCAGCAAAAGAAAGTAGAGGATCTGGGGCACATTAGAGATTCCTTAAGCAGCATTAAGAATAATCGAGGAATTATTACCTTTTATGAGACTTTTACCTTATCCCATTTATTTGCCAAATTTTGCATTTTCTTTTCTGTTTTAAAAAATAAATAGAGGGCTAGGGAGATAACTCAATATACAAAAATGCTTACTGTGCAAGTATGAGACCTGAGTTCATATCTCTACTGCTACCCATGTAAAATATCAGGCATGTCTGCATATGTTAGTAAATCTAGCATTGGCAATGCAAGGGCAGGAAGTGCCCTGGAGTTCTCTGGCCATTCAGTATAGCTCAACTGATGGACTCTGGGGTCAGTAAAAGATGATGAATCAAAAATAATATGGAGAATGATAGAAGACACCCAGTATCTACATATGGTCTGAATGCACACATACACTGGTCCACATACACAAAGACAAACACACACCATACACAAAAGGAAAAAGAACAAAATGAATACAAATTTTGATTTCCAACTAATTCTATAGTATGGGGCTTACTCTCACCTGTGAGCATAGTTATGAGTGTGTACAGTTCTTTTGCTTGAGTTGGATGTAACTAACTTGTTTTAGTTAACTTCTTTCACAGAGTGTATGTTTCTCCTTTAGATTGTAAATAAGAGAGATTCCATCATGATTATTACTATGGAAGGTATATTGTATCCTAGTACACATCACATGGGTGCTATTTGAAGCAAGGGTTTCTACCCTCTACCTATCCTGTCAATTCACTGCAGGCAAAATGGACTAGTATGGGTGTCCTGCCCTCTTATTCCCGTCTCTCACCCTAAACTTCTAACAATAAATGAAAGACTCAGAAGGTAACTACAAGAAAAATGAGAAAAAATCCTAAGCAATCTTAATAGAGGATTAATAAAACCTTGAGGAAATAATAAATTCCATTCAGACAACACACTGTCTCTAATTATAGGAGATGTCAAATATTTGATATCTACCGTATATCTGTGTAATTGGGTAGTTTATGTGTCTGCTGGATGCTCAGTAGACATATTCAGAGGGTTTGTTATTTTCAGGAGGCAGAAAGAAAAATAACAGCATATGTTGACTATTCACAGCATGCAGGTGTCGCACTAAGCCCTTAAGCAAGAAGTGTCTCATTAAATGTTTATAAAATGTACGTGCTTATTATTCCAATTGAAAGATGAAACTATAGAGGTTTATAAGATTTAACTGACTTATTCAAAATTTCAAAGCCTGTGTGGGAGAGCTAGAATTTGAGCACATGTCTGTCCATCAACAGCTTAGAATGGAAGAAAAGGAGCTTAAGATATAACAAATAATGAAGAGATAAGTGTGAGAAAGAAAAGAGGAAAAATACAAATGATATATTAAGTAGACAAAAGACATGTGCCAAGTGTTTAAGTAAGTGCTACATGTCTATACAAATTCCATAAATAAATACTTTAAAAGAGTTAAAATTCATGATTCAGATATGATGGTACATGGATATCATTGCAGGAAAATGGAAGCTAAGGCAGGAAGATGGCAATGTCTATCTAAACAAGAAAGAAAGCAAGAAAGGCAGGCAAGAGAGAAAGAATGAAAAAAGAAAGAGAAAGAGAGGGGAGGGAGGGAGGGAGAGAGGAGATAAAGTTATTAACTGTTTCAAAGTATTTATATAGTTTATTTGATAGTCATAGTTTTTGAACATATCCAAAGAACTAAGAAAACTAAATCCCCTAGTTTAATGATTATCCAACAAAATTTAAAAGAACTTTCCCATTTACATCCTTCACTTTCAACTAACTTTGTGATTAAAACTCAATGTAACTATAAGAGTTAATAACCTTAAAGAGAAAAATAATCAAGGCTCCATTTTCATTTCCAGGCAGATTCTTTCTAAAAGAAAATATCAGAAAATAATTACCCCTTATAACATGGGACCTTTTCCATTAAATACCTTAGTTCATTAAAAAAGGAATGTATATAAATTTTTAAAGAAACAGAGGAAATGAAGAGAGAATAAACTCCATTCAGCCTGCTTTATACAAGTCACACACTCATATTGGCAGTGATGTACTTTCCCATTTCTGCTGAGAAGGCAGAAGTATTCATGTTTCCGTGCCTATATCCAGAGGCTAACACTGCTGGCAAAATCTTGTTGGTCATGTAAAACACAAGCATCTTCCCCAGTATCTGACTTGGACTTCTGTTATGGATCCTCATATGTTGCATTTTGAAGTTGGCTGCTCTGAAAGATTACTAAATCCCCAGTCTCCAGCCACTGATCTCATCATCACTGCAGGGTGGCACATGCACTTATGTCATGATAGCACTATTGATGAAACAGCCCCTGCTTATGTATTTATCGTCCGGTCCATCATCCCTTTATTAAATACTTTCTAATTGTTACTGTATGTTTATAATTCACAGGAACTCTAGGGTCATATATACCTATGCTGTCACCATCTGCATTTTAAAGACAAGGAAACTATTTAATAAGATTTCCTTATTTAATGGATTTCACAAAGAGACAAATGGTAGGGCTGGATTGCAATTCTGAGTCTGAAGTTTGAGTTTCTGATCATTGTGAGAAATTCAAGCTGTAAACACCATCTGAAATTCTTCATTGCCAGACCTTGGTCACTCATTTCCTCATTCTTTATTCAAGACTGACTTCTATATTCCAGTTAAATTCAGGTTTCAACCCCCAGAGACTAGAGCCATCTCTTTCTGGGATTGGCTCATCACCCATCCTTCTCTTTACAGTGAATGATGAAGGGTGGGAGGAATCACAAGACAAAGAAGAAGTAAGGGCCAGTAAGTTGGCTCAACACATAAAAAGGATCTTGCCACCAAGCCCTATGACCTGAGTTCAGTCCCTAATACCTACAGCATGGGGGGAGAGAATTGATGTCTACAAGTTGTCCTCTGACCCACGCATGTGTGTCATGAAATGTGAGAATAAACACACTAAATAAATAAATAAAATTGTCATAAAAAGTAAATGTGATTTTAAAAACAATTACAGTAAGTCAAAGGAGTCTATAAAGTCCATGAAGCTGAGCAAGACTTAAAAATAGAGTATTCAACTATGTCCTGCAAGCTATACCTCATTTTAAGAAAATACATAAAACACTGATAACCCTATTGTTCATGGCTATAAAAGAAAGTTGACTTTTAAAATCCACAGTTTATCACATTACTCAGAAAACAGAGGCAGGTATGATTTTACTGTCAAATTTCTCTATGCCTTAATTTTTAAGATTAATACTCTGTAGCCAATTTAAGTTTTCTTAATTAGGAAAAAATTACTTAATTTCAAATAACCTTGTTCATTTATCTTCATATAGTCAGTGTTTCTGTGTTTTATATTCACTTTACATAAATGTATAAATAAATATTTGTAGGAATAACCTGAAAACTGTTCATTTCAAAATTATTAAGTGGGGTTGGAGACACACAGTGTTTACCAAGCATTTGCTTTGCGAGTATAAGAAATTTATTTCAGATCTGAGCACCCTTGGCACAGCAGCCTGTGCCTGAAACCCCATCACAGAAGAAAAAGCAGCTTTCTTGAGTTCTCTCGCCAATCTAGCTGAATAGGTGGGATCTAGGCTTAGTGTCAGATCTTGTTTGAAAAATTATGGTGGCGAGCAATACAGAAAGACAACTGACATCAACTGCAGCCTCCAAGTATGCACAGCATAAACAAGTCAACACATATAAACACACATATCACACATGCACTAAACATCACATACACATACACAAACATCACAGACACACACACACACAAATCACATATGCGCTAAACATCATACACACACCACATATACATACACACACATACCACATATGCACTAAACATCACATACACATACATAAACACACACACATACACACACAAATCACATATGCACTAAACATCACACACACACCACATATACATACACACACATACCACATATGCACTAAACATCACATACACATACACAAACACCACACACACACACAAAACCACATATGCGCTTAACATCACACACACACTACATATACATACACACACTTATCACATAAGCATAAAATACACCACACATGTACATATACAATACCACATAAACTAAAATGTAGCATACCTCCAAATTATTAATAATGCTATCTTGATTAATTTCAAATTGGGTAACTATCCAAAAGGTTAGTATTTTCAGGATTAATAATCACTTCAAACTGCTCAACTTTGCCTTATCTCTGTTTAGTAGATAAGCTAACTTTAATCATAAAGAAATCATATATCATCACTTAAAACAATGATTTTATTTCAATTTGTCCATCTACTGCCATCTGCATTTCACTTTCTATTCATAGAAGTTAATGGAGTAGCAAATCATATCGATTTGATCAACAGCATAAATGCAAAATAATACTGAAATTATTCCAAAATTGCAGAGAAAGCTCTTAGGGAGCCTGTGAGAGGGCAGGCCCATCTCCATTTCCTGTGTCCATCCATTCTCTGGTTTCCGATGCTCTTCCTTCACCTATACTGCTATCTTTTGACTCAGCTTCTTTGCCTTCATCCTCATTCAATTAGTCTTCAAATTCCTGATGTTATTTTTCTGCAACACTTTTCCTAGAAAGTTAAATCTTATTCAAAACGCTTCATTCCGTTCCTCTTTGCCTGGTATTCCACATTTGAACAGCAGAGCTTGGCAGTAATTTCAAATGAATCCAACTTCATCCCGTCAGCCTGATATCTCAAGTGGTCCCCTGAGCGCTCTTCTCTGTGAATGCTCAGTGTTCTTACTGTAATCCTCTCCATCTAAACGCTGTATCCACATCTTGTTGGTATATGGAAATGTCACATTCGGTTCACAACTTGAGTCACATGTAACCTGATGGTTTTGTAGTCTTCAAGCTTCACTTATGTCACTGCTAAATCTCTACTTGTTAGGATTTTTACATGCCCATGTCCCAACACATCCCTTATCGAATTGAATTATCGCTGATAACAACTTTCTGTGCCTCCTTTGTTAGGTTATGAAATTTGACAGCTCACAGACCATAGTTTATTACTATTTGTGCACATGCTACCTCGTGCAAAACCCTTCTGCTTTGTGCCTTGCAGATTTGCCACTGAAATGTACGTAGTCTACCCAATTTATAAGGATGAAATGAATGTAAGTATGGTATTTTAAAAACACACCTTTTTCTTTTAAAAGGATCTGTAGAGATTTTAGAGCTTGAAAGAAACCTCAGAATCGCCACCATTTTTCTAAAGTCTTTCTGGGTGAGAGATATGCTGATGGTTAGGGTGGACTCAACAGAGCAAAGTGGTGTCAGAGGCAGAGAAAGACTTGGATCCACTGCTCAGTCATAACATCCAGCATAATGTTGTTGTTTTTTTTTTTTAAGTAAAAACAGAATAAAAATAGTTTCTTCCTTTTTCAATAAATGTCTGCAAATACACATATTTCAAATAATGTCCTTAGAATATATGTCACAAAAATAAGAAAATAAGGATTTTATATATATATATATATATATATATATATATATATATATATATATATATACTAATTATCCAGGCATGGTAGAACACACCTGTACTCCAAGCACATGGGAAGCTGAGTCAAGATAGCCAATCACCGTAATCTAAGCCACATAGCAAGTTCAAGGCAAGCCTGAACTCTATGCTGAGGACTTATTTTTTATGAAATATACTGATCAATTTATCCTTTCAAAGAAATCAGATCAACATCTATTTTCACATATTTGAAACACTTGGCATAATTATCTTTTAATAATTACAACTGTCATTTTAATTTTGGTAGATTTGGCTTATTGTAAACAGTCTGTTGTTGGGGATCAGATTTCTTTATAGAATTTTAACATATTCAAATACCTATTAAAATCCACAAGTTTCACTAGTCAATCCTTGGAAATTTTATATTTTATGCCAATCTATGTGTCTTTCAATATATTAAATATTAACACTTTACACACAATTTAGTATATCCCTATATATATGGCTTTATAATTTCCAATATTTGAAACCTTATGATTTCCATGAAGTCAAAGATGTCCTATATTCCTATTTCCATGTAGATTTTAAACTTACCAATCTAAATAAGATCATTTCTCTCTCTTTCTCTCTCTCTCCCTCCCTCTCTCTCTGTCTCTCTCTCAACACACGTACACCACACACACACACACACACACACACACACACACACACACGTACTTTCATCATTTTTCCAGCTAAATATAAAATCAAATTCACCTTTGTACAGGGAAATAGTTTCACTTATTGTTCAATTGATTTTACTGTAATTGGTAAGCAAATGATAAAAATAAAGTTAACCTTCCCAAAAGAAGGCTAAATCTATGTTTATCACACTATAACTAAATTCCTCCATAATGATAGTAGAAATGTATAAATTCATTTCTTTATAGTAACTACCTGTTCCTGGCTATTTCTATCAAGTCCCATTTATCATAACCTATATATTTATTACTGGTTATACACTAGATAGATCATTGCAATCTTAAAGCTTAATATTTGCATCCATATTAAATGCTTGGCAAGAAGAATATCTCCAAAATAACCTTAGTGAACATTGCTGTGGGACGGTCTGTATGTCAAATTGCTCTGATTGGTCAATAAATAAAACACTGGTTGGCCAGTGGCCAGGCAGGAAGTAGGTGGGACAAGGAGAGAGGAGAATTCTGGGAAGTGGAAGGCTGAGGCGGAGAGACACTGCCAGCCGCCATGACAAGCAGCATGTGAAGATGCCGGTAAGCCACCAGCCACGTGGCAAGGTATAGATTTATGGAAATGGATTAATTTAAGCTGTAAGAACAGTTAGCAAGAAGCCTGCCACAGCCATACAGTTTGTATGCAATATAAGTCTCTGTGTTTACTTGGTTGGGTCTGAGCGGCTGTGGGACTGGCGGGTGACAAAGATTTGTCCTGACTGTGGGCAAGGCAGGAAAACTCTAGCTACAGAACATTGCTCATTTATTCTGATCATTAAATTTTATAATATCATTTATCTAAACATTCAGAAAAATATTCTTTTTTCTTTTGTAGTTATACTAAGCCCCAATGTAGATTTATTAGAAAATTATTTAAATGTTCTAATAATTATCTCCTCTCTTCATTGACAAGAAATGTCTTTCTATCTTTTCAAATGCATCATATATCTGCCAAAGTTACTCTCACACTGGATTTATGTACTTAAGAATATATATGTGTATACATGTATATAGGAATATAACAACAAATAATGAAAAATAGGACATGAATTTGAAGGAGAGCAAGAGTGGATATATTGGAGAATTTGGACAGAAGAAATGGGAAAGGGAAATGATATAATTATATTATGATCTCAAAAATTAAAAGAAATAATTTAATTTTAAAATTATCTGAGAAAAAAGAATTTAAGATTAAAAAAATGTTCTCTCATATTATGTGTTGTTTGTTGTCAGTATTCTAAAAATTTTTCAAAAAAATCCCAGAGATTGACTTTACATAAAGTAATGATTATGTAAGAAGTCTCTTAATATTTATGTTAATTTCTTTTCTTATTTTTTTAAAAACAAATATTTTCATTTTTAAAATATATTGTCTGATCAAATGATTTAAATCTAATGGAGACACAAAAAAGATAATCTTTCTCTTTTAATAATAACCTTTGCTATTTTGTTTTATATTTTGCTATAGTATTTTTAATTTACAGGACATTAATGACAGTGTCAATATGTCTAGTATATCTACTTAATAGAAATAACTATAAATATACTGGTTAGATACGGAGAGAACTGTATTTTATCATGTTTAAAATTCATTTTCTTTCTACATAGTTTATTTTGTACTTATTACAACAATGCAATTTATATTTTAACAAAATGACTTTATACAATATCATAAAATATTAATCATAGTTGACCTATTAGCATGGCTGCAGAGCATTTTCTTAATATTGAATTAGACTTTTTTTAGATAAAGATACCTTATGCAAATCAAATTTGCTTCATAATATGACTACAGTGTTCAGAGACTCATACTTGTATTTTATAGAATTATTGAATTAAATTCTTAAAATGAATAAAGTTTCTAAAGAAAAAAAAGCATTGCTAAATTTTACCTTAATACCTGTCTCTTGCAAATGGTCCTGTTTTATCCTAGAAGCTGAGCATAGTAATGATGTACCCACTAACTCTCAGTACAGGTAAGGGGCACCTCACACTTGGTGTCAGGGCATCGAGGCACAATGTGAAGGCTAGCATTATATAACTTCTCACAGATGCTGCTCTGGTCCGAAGTGTGTCTCCCTCAGCCTAAGAAATGCTTGTCACCTAATGAAAGAACCAAACTCAGAGACCTAAATAGTACCCTCCTCTCCTTTCTACCCCCAAGGTTAGACTAAGTCACATAAAAAAATATTACAAGCACCCACTCAAACCCTAGCAGCACACCTGACAATCAGGCATGCTCCACTTGCTTTGGAAAGCATTGACTGTCTGATCTGAGTTTGTTCAGAAGGTTCAAGTGCCTCAAAGTTGGAATTGAGATTTTATAGCCAAATAAATACCATATATTACATATATTAGTATAATATAATATAAAATATATATGGCATCATAAGTCTCAGTGGTTGTTGTCTTGAAGTGAAAGAAACTGCATCCTAGCTGATAGGGTGTACTTGGGTTGCTCTGAAGATCAAATATAAGAAAAGTCAGTACAATAATGAGCAGAGACAGAGAGCTGGCTTGTATTTTGTTAGAACCATCTCTTTTCTTAAATATTTCACATTCTCCTTTGAGTTTTCTTGACATGTTTTCATAAGTTCTTTGTGTTACCTTAGTTATGCACATTTAGGTTGTTTTTGTTACTAAACAAACAAATAATCCTAATTAATACATGCTATTATGTTCAACTTTCCCCTAAACTGAGCTCACTAATCTGAGCTCAAGGAAAACTAAAAAGAATGGCAAGCTATCTCTTAAATTCTGCTCAACACTTTTTTATGCTAAGTATGGTTCTTTTGTTCTGGAAAACCTTTGATTCTATACAAGATGTAGAATGTTAATATTTTATCATTTTGGAGTAAGGAATTGACATGGTTGTTTAAATTTAAAAAAAATGAACTCTTCTCTCTTTATGTTTTTCTTATGATAGATCTTAGATTTTTAAAAATTTATAAAAAGAACGTTTTGTTCAAATAGTTGCAATAAAAGTAACCTAAAAGGCAAGTCTTGGCCAGGAGGAGAGGAAAGGTGGCAAAAACATGGATGAAAAGCATGATCAGTTCTACAGATGCCAGGACTCAGAACATGCTTACACTACAGAATCAGGAATGAATGCTCCAGTAATAGGGGAAATCAATCAGATTACAATAAATAAAACTACTATTGCAGCTTATGCTTTTGTTGTCAAGTGGTAATATTTAGTTTAGTACTTTGACAATATAATTCATCTTTAAATAGTTATTTGTAATAGAATAAAGTGGATCTAAAATATAATGATTTGTCATTCTAAATTCTAGAACATTCTTTACATTCTCAATTTTCAAACATAATATAAGATATATGATCTTTTAAACTAAGTATGTATCTCCAAACTGTTGTTTAAGTAGTTATCCTTGGTTATAGTCTCAGTAAGAACAATTTTAAGCATGATCCTGTTATACCAACAGTATACAACATGATCCCATTATACCAACAGTCTTTACAGCATCCAGTTGCTTGGGCTACTTTATTGCCTCCTCTTTACAGAGTTGGAGATTCTTCCTCCAAACCAACTGCATGGTTTTACTAATTCAAACTTATGAGTCCAACAGACAAAATAAATCAGTATTTCCTGATATTCATGTAAAAAAAGAAACGGCTTGGTAAAGTTATTACAAAGAAGCCATTTCTCTTTGACACAGCCACAATTCGGTATGAAAATGATCATTATTAAATGCTTCTATCCAGTGGTCAATTCTGGAATATCACTTTTTAATTACTTGAAAGAACATTTTGTATTTCATTGATCCTGGACAGTAAAACTGTACAAAATTGTAAGTTTCCCTGTAAAGCTCCCTTTTAAAAAATACTCTTTAAGAACATTGCTAGAATGTTCCTGAAACATATTTGCTGCCATGTAGTATAGGCAGCTATAGTTCTACATGAGCACATCTGGGCTCTTAGGAAAGTAAAAGTTGGTCCTGAATAATATTTGGCATGGCCCATGGAACCTATCACACAACCAGTCCTTGATTGTCTGTCCAGTTAAGTGAAAACACTGGCCATGGCCAACACAATCTACTCAATGAGATTGCAGTTAATGACACAAAACAGCAGATTGCTAGGAACCTAAAAGAGAATCCAAATTCCAAACATCTATATACAACTTATGAAGCCCTGCAAAAAGTAGTGAGACTAAGTGTGTGGTCAGAAAATGAGCACCACACAGCAATGAAGACCCTTTAAGGAGCTTCTAAGGCCAGCTAATGCCAAAATTATGCCAATTCCCTTTAACCCAGAAATTCTTACATTAAGTGACTGAAATATTTTATTTGTGAGTATGACATAGAGGACAGAACTGTGAAAACAGGGTATACAAACTTTCTTTATTCATTCATCAGAGAGCACATCCCCATATCCATAGACAGCAAAAAGGAGTATTATTCCCACCCTCCTTGGAAACTTCTTTCATGAAACACCCAACTGTATTTCTTAGCTTTGATTATACTTATGCAAAACAGTCAAAGAGATGGCATCATCTATGACTGAAAAATAACATTGCTCACTTGGTTGAAAGAGGTCCATGAAATACCTCTTTTTAGAAAGAATTTTAAAGAGTATTCTCCCTTGATATTATTTAGAATTCTCCCCATCACACTGATTTTACTGCAGGTCCCTTTTAGGTTTTGATTGTACTGAAAATGCATCGTAAGTCCTTAATTTTAGTTTCTGAATCAGTGTTTTCTTCCCTACTAATACTTTGATGTTGTACTTCTGTTTGAACAGACTTATATGCCCTTCTAAAAATCATGAACAGCCAAGGTATGAATAATGAACAAACATTAGTAGGTAGTTCAATACTGAGATTTTTTTTAATGGCCAAAAAAAATAATTGTTTAAGCTTTCCTTAAGTTCATGTTCCAGTCTCTCACCATGTATCATCAACAAACAAATCTTAGCCCTCATAAAACACAACTTCGAGGACCATGGATAAATTTTCCTTCAAGTCTCTGCACTAAACACCATGTATTTCCCGAGAGCCCAGTTGGGAGCTTGCAGACTATTGTATCCATCATAGATACTATGCTGATTCAGCATGTTCCCCATACAGTTCAAATAAACAAGCCTTAGAAATGCCTACAAGATCACACCTGGTCTCTATAGAGATGCCTCTGCTTTATCCTTGCTCTCTTCTCTAGAATAAATCTCTCCTTTATAAATTTTATAATAACATTTTCTTT